>NW_014577079.1:880708-882356 GCF_000485595.1 Priapulus caudatus
CACACGCGTGTATCTGCGTGTACGTGCGTGTATCTGCGTGTACGTGCGTATACCCGCGTGTGCGTGCGTGCACACGCGTGTACCTGCGTGTACGTGCGTGTATCTGCGTGTACGTGCGTATACCCGCGTGTGCGTGCGTGCACACGCGTGTACCTGCGTGTACGTGCGTGTACCTGCGTGCACGTACGTGTACCCGCGTGTACGTGCGTGTATCTGCGTGTACGTGCGTGTACCCGCGTGTACGTGCGTGTACGTGCGTGTACCCGCGTATACGTGCGTGTACCCGCGTGTACGTGCGTGTATCTGCGTGTACGTGCGTGTACCCGCGTGTACGGGCGGGTACGTGCGTGCACGTGCGTGTATCCGCGTGTACGTGCGTGTGCCCGCGTGTACGTGCGTGTACCCGCGTGTACGTGCGTGTATCTGCGTGTACGTGCGTGTACCCGCGTGTACGTGCGTGTACGTGCGTGTACCTGCGTGTACGTGCGTGTACCCGCGTGTACGTGCGTGTACCCCCCCTGTGCGTGCCTGCCTGAGCAGCCATTGTTTACAAAATTGCCTAGCTTAGCCTCGTTTTCGTGCGATGACCCCCAGGTCATGAATAATAATTGAGAATGGTCTATACCCCTAACTTCGTTGGCGGGGGTATAATTACTGTCATCTTCATTCATGACCGAATTATCAGGTGGCTAGGAATAAATATGTATCTAAAATTATAAACGTTAGGCAAGACACTACATTTTTAGGTAACTGTCTTTATTGGATGTAATCAGCAGCAATGTATCCAACAAGGGAATTACTCAAGGGAACTCTTGTTATTACCCTGCCTGTGAAAAGATAGCTCTACGATTTGTTTAAAAGCAAAAATATATATAAATTTATAACCTAAATTAGCTGAAAATAACCCTAGAACCTAGAGGCTACTGTTCCTTTAAGCAAGAAATTTAATTGAAAGCACCGTCATTAACTAATTGAATAACATGTGCAACCCTGCTGGTCCCAACTGTTTACTGTTAGAAATAGTACTGCCTACCAAAGAGCAGGAGACGAACCAACATATTATTATACTGGAATAATTCCTTGTCCCTTGTTTGTTAATTTCCTTGTTGAACGGACTTTTGCTATCACACAGTAGTCAAACATACGGAATAGGAAAGTCGCCGAAGTGACTCGATAATTAATTAAGACACATCTTGCATACATCTATACGGCGTTTGAATATTCCAGTCAATTGCTGAACCAATTGATATTAATGCTGTGACACAAAGGGAATCGATCAAATTAATTACACAACATCAGCGTGATTAAAATTACTCAAACAGCTTAATGACTCCAGGTCATTAGTCTTTATATCGTTAGCCTCCAAGTCTTTACAATAAATATAACAATAGCTAGGATAATGACAAGTATACATGCCTTTTTAACGGAATGGATAAATAACTGGGGGCAAAAAATACACATTTAGAGAGAAATGCCCGTTAAATAAATCGCAGTGGCTAGTAGTGGCTACGCGTCCGTAACCGGTCGCCTAGCCTCCAGGCTACGCATCCGGACATCCACTCACAGTGATCGCGCGACTCGCGTACACGCATGATTGCGAAACGGGACAATCTCTCTCTCTCTCTCTCTCTCTCTCTCTCTCTCTCTC
>NW_014577079.1:882381-926656 GCF_000485595.1 Priapulus caudatus
TCTCTCTCTCTCTCTCTCTCTCTCTCTCTCTCTCTCTCTCTCTCTCTCTCTCTCTCTCTCTCTCTCTCTCTCTCTCTCTCTCTCTCTCTCTCTCTCTCTCTCTCTCTCTCTCTCTCTCTCTCTCTCTCTCTCTCTCTCTCTCTCTCTCTCTCTCTCTAGAAGAGAGAGAGGCTCTCTCTCTCTCTCTCTCTCTCTCTCTCTCTCTCTCCCTCCCTCCTCCCCCTCTCTCTCTCTCTCTCTCTCGCTCTGTATCTGTCTCTCTCGCTTTCTCTCCTCTGTCTTTATCGCTCTCTCTCTCCCTTCCTCCTCTGCTCTTTTTTGCTCATACGTGTATTGTTTATGTCGTCAGTATTTACACGTATAATAGGCAGGTGCGTACATGCGCGTGCAGGGGCGAACCCAGGGGAGGTGCCAGGAAACCATTTTCTAGCTAAAAACGGGGGTTTTCCAGTATGTGCCTAAAAATCTCACCAACTGAAATAGAAGAATCCGTTATAGAATATGAAGTATTGTAAAATAGAAAATTCATACTAAATATCTATTGAATCGCAACCGTATTCTTGCATCTGCCCCTGCTTCTTAATTCGTATGTACTGACTCTACTAGATTGCCACATAGCTGGCATAAGAAATATCACATGGTTGCTCGCCGTAAAAGGTCATTGATAAAATCAGCCAACTAAAGATGAATCGTTGAATATAAATTTATTGATGAAAAAGCTGCATCAAGGCACCTACGCATGAGTGAGGCTAAAATTTTAGTCTTCGCATAGTTATCAGGGTTATTGTAAGCCATATCTCATCCATTTATACACTTGTCTGACGTGACCTTGCTGAGGCTTCAATATCATATAACTTTTTGTCTGAAATACCTGACACTCAAAGACGTTAATGTAGTCATAGACATTGTATCTTGATTGTATGCATGACAGATAAACCGCTACATGCTAAACACAACAAGCGTGCACAGAACAAGTTGCAAGTTATCATAGACCTGACAAGAGTTACATGATAAACACAGTGATACGATTTAGAACGTGTAATGATTATTCTATCTGTTGACATCACACTGCACACGTAATACCGGGAACTAACACAAGCAACTACAGAAAACCAACCACACCTCAACTGGTGTTACATTTTGTTAACGTTATGCTGCGAACCTCATAGCCACAACAGTAAAAATGTCACAAAGGAGTAAATAAAAAGGTCAAGCCAAGTCGCCGGACGTACATCACTATAACACCAACTCAATTACTGACTTATTATGTATATGGAACCCCGTCAGAATGCGATAATTGGGATCCGAAAATTCGACAGCGTAAAATTCGTTATAGTCGGGTAGTTTTCTTGATAACTTAAAATTTTAATTGATTCTAAACAGATTAATTTTCATGATAACGTCAGGTATACTAGTCTCGCTTGTAACTAATAAAGGAATCAAACGAATGCGATTACATATAATCTATGTACAGTGACAATCAAAAGGTCGCAGAAACTTGCAAAATGATATCGAAAAGTGTGAACAGCTATACAAATACACTGTACAATGGTTACCTTAACACTAATGTACGTTACTGTCCTCAAGTGAGATCGCCCATGTTCAAACATGGTTGCATACTTACAGCCAAATTTCCCTTCATCACTACAAGCAGGACATACAGCGCTTTCAAGGTGGTGAGGCAAATATACTACAAACTATAACGCGTGCACAAGATGAAATACGAGACATACACTAGATAAACACACTGTTAATATAATTATGGAATAATCATAATAGGTGTATGACTAATAAAATAGTAATGATCCAATAATCTGGTGACAAATCTGGTTTAATTACTATAGGTATACTGACGGTACGTCTATATAGGAATTTTTCTAATACTGAAAACGGGCATTCCGTTCTGATTTTAATTATTTTTATCACACACGTACGCACGCATACGCATTTTTATGTCGCATCAACAAATTAGTTTTCGACTTTAATTTGCGTCCCAGTAAACGTAAAAATACATACGACAATAGAAAAATACCTTTCAAAATATACTGATTTGATATATTCATCATATTCATTTGTAAGCCCGGGAGTGATTACAAACCAGAAATAGTAGAAACAGATAAACTAGATGTAATTTACCTATTTTTGGTAATGGAGATTATAGACATTTCATCCATCAGGTTTCCAAGAGCATGAGCAAATCTATATATGCGTAATAATATGTTCAGTTTACATCATATAAAGCGAATTTCAAACTAGAACTTAGTTAAATATGAGCTTTGCAACATGCTAGTCAATGTTTCATATCATAGATTACAAAGCATCGCACGCCAACTGTGTTATTGCCATCACTGCAATCAAACGACTCAACCTTTAATTTAAAAAAAGGTTAAATTTACCGGTTTAATAGAAACAAGCCAAACCATTGCAAGAAAAGAAGAAAAACCACGGACTCGTTTCGCTAAAGTAAAAAATATAGTGGGGACGCAAGGGACTTCATATAAATTATTCGTGAAACAGCTCAATAGCAGTTGTATAGAGACATGGAAACTAAAAATATGTCAGCGATACTACATGGGTCGTTTCATTATGAAATGTCTATATATGGTATTATAAACCTTATTTCATCTTACATCCTATATATGATGGCCACATAGACATGAACGCACCGGACTGCTCTATATACTTTACATCTTCATATATTGCTATCTGCAGACAGCACCGCTTCTTGAAATTCAACACGAAAACATCTCCGTTTTTCGATATAAACGTGACAATTAATACTCCAACACCTTGCAATACACGCAAAAAAACGCAAACACGTAATTGCTAGCTTACACTGTTTGGGACAAACCTCTGGATGAGATGCACGTATAATCTAAAGTATGACGTAAACTTTAGCAGCGGTAAAGTCCTAATGATGAATATCCACCCTACGCGCCCTAGCTACTATACCGCAGTATATATCCTAGCAAGATTAAAGCCGCACAATGCGCATCCAAACGCTAATTTCTCCAGTACTAGACTAGCAAATACTTCGTGTCATGCATAATCATACTACCTTATGGCAAAATAAACTCTAGTTCCTCCCATTTCACTGCGCGTTGTCTTATAAAAGGTATTTTGAAAATACCTCCAATGTTGTTGAAATTCTTCGATGTTGTGTACAGTTTCCCCAATCTCCAAGCAACCGTGCAGCGGTGCCGCGGTACAGCGGTACGGGCGCAGCAAAGATAAAAACATGTGACGTCACGTCACCACTTCGATGTTATGTTGTTTGAAACAATTTAGCGTTGGCGCCTGATTACCTGATTTCGCACCTCTTTCTTGTTGGGAACGCGCAGTCAAATGGGAGGAACTAGAGTTTATTTTGTCATAAGGTAGTGTGATTATGCATGACACGAAGTATTTGCTAGTCTAGTACTGGAGAAATTAGCGTTTGGATGCGCATTGTGCGGCTTTAACTGACCAAAATCTATACACACAACACGCTCGCCACCACAAAATTGTACTTCATTTTGAATATTGAACAGCATTTCAATAATAGCTTCGATGAGTATGGACACAAATATCTAACTGATAGTACACAGATCATTTACGTATCAAGCGGTTATTGATTAAGCCAATTTATTCATCAATAAATCTATTACCGGAATTTGTCGAATCTGATTTAAACCATTTCTACGCTACACCTAGTTCCCGTAAAAACTAGCTATTTAAACTAGAAAACATATATCCTAACGAAACAACTAACGTACACAATACCAGGTTTTTCTCACCGTATTCTTGAGTTACCGGGATCAGAACTTCTTGGTCTTACATTAAACAATACTTTAACAAAAAACAATGTTAGACGTTATAGTATAGTTTTTGTTGCTACGAGAAAACTCTAGAGTCTTACTATAATATGGATCTAGTTTAAATATATGTATATACTCCTCGCACATATAATCTCCCATGAGGAAAAGAGAAGTATTAATTTAAACACTGCCAATGGTAGGACATAACGATACCCCTCCCGCCCTCGTAATGGGAAACACTGCGAGAATATAAGACGCAGACATGCCAACGTCTGGCGTCTGGTGTTCAGCACCATTACCTTACTGCCCATCACTATTATCAAAGGTATAGGGGGTACACTTAGTGGAATCTGGCTTAGTAAGTGACGCCAGCTTGCTAGCTGTGGGCACCTGCAGCGTATGCTTACCAACCCTAAGGTGCACACAGTCAGTAAGGAATTATAGGTAACGATCAACATCAATAGTCTCATATCCATATTAAAATCCGACACTATCTATGCCACTTATACGTTAGTGCACTAATGCAAGTGACAATACACCACTCTTACTTCCCGAGGCAGTCAATATAAAAATTGCTACCAAAACCACTTAGGAAAGGTAAATACGGGTAAGAGTAATCATTCGCAAAATCGAGACTTTATAATTACGTACCGGTACCTTAACAATCACTGCCATTTTATGTTTAAAAAATGTCATCCTACTAAGCCTCTAATAAAGTATATTTACATTCACTGGGTACTACGCCCACAAACGTTTAGTGACCTCTGATGGGAGAGATGTTGTGGTAATTAAAGCATTCGGTGGGAGGGATCATCTGAGATCTGTTATAGAGCATGAGCTTATCGCTGAATCTATGAAGACAAAAATATGGGCCATGCGCACGCACGCACGCACGCACGCACACCTGCACGCACGCATGCACACACGATTTATGTTACACAATCAAGCTCTGACAAGAAATATAGCAGGGTTGGTTAATTCTGAGCAGCGTTCTCTTATATAGTGGAATAATGGTCACCAGATTTCATATGATCGTATAAAACAATTTAATTTCGACCGATTCAATTTTAATGCAGATCTATAGAAAATATTGACCATAGTGATAGTTGTCAAAAATGTCCTTCCAGTAAATATTTTCGTCTACTTAGTCAAGGTATCTATCTGTAGACGTAGACTCATTTACTTTGTAATAACCTGATAATGCTTAAAATGCTCAACATTATTATGACAGTCGACACATTACTAATTGGCCTTGAACTTGACAACATAAATTGTGTGGGTAGACGTGATATTGAATGAAACCTCCTATCCACACTAACCTAAAGCCACAGACCATACCACTGAACCTTTCTCATTACGTTTACTCCAACAATTTCAGACGACGGACTCCGATCAAAGTTGAACGGATACACTCGATCACCATCGATAGCTATACTCATGATTGAGCTGGCTGTGGTCACGTGCACGTGCTATTATATACATACTAGTATATCGTACGTTACAACGGCACATATAATATATAATATGATACAACGTTCTATTCAAAGCAGGTGGGCTTCAAAACTGCATACAAGGGCCAATTATGCTCAAACATCAAAACAATGCTGTCTAGACTCTGATATTATAATGGATATCTTAATAACATCAAGTATACATCAGCTTTTGCAGCAAACTGTGGGCAAAAAAGTAATGTTAATAAAGCTACATTCAAACTCTACTTAAAACCTAAATTATGGTAGTGGTGACTTTGCAGGGTAGGCCTATATAAATACATGTACTTACGTGTACAAAATTTCACCTCAACTATTGAAAAACTTAACAAATAAAAAATATTACCATTTTATACAAAACTCTAAAAATTTAGATATTGATCAACTTACACAAACAATTGCATAAATTTGGTAAACATCAAATTCAAAAATAACAAAATAATAAGACCTCCTTCAAATGAAGGATACACACAATTCTTCACCCTATAACCTAACCATTACGATGTATCAAGATGTATAAATCTAGTGCTCCTAGCCACACTTACGTTTAAAACCTACTGAATCCAATTATATAAAAATGACCCTATGACCTAATATCAATGTAATACAGCAGAAACTTGACATTTACATTAAATGATGCCTAATATTTCGAAAAATCAGAGACCATGTCCAAATTATCTCAAATGTGCATAAACATAGATTGGCAATTATCTATATGAAGACGGTCTGGGTAATTTATTATATTTTCTTGGGAGAGAAACCTATTGTTAGCACGTAAATACAGTTGTAAACATAAGCATCAAATTATGTGTTGTATTCATATCAGAATCTGCATATATAATCTGTACATACTGGCGTTTTCTGTCCAGCAATAGTAATGCATAATTGCATTAATTCACACAAATGAAATAAAAGCCAAATCTTCATTGGCTCATACCAAAAAAACGACAAGGAGATTGAAATTAAAATTTCTGCACCATACAATATTATGGATCATGATCCATTCATGCCACAATACTACATGTAAACTGTGAGAGTTATGTAGGCACACTCCATCCTCAGTGAGCAGTCTAAAAATTCAGAAACTAATCAACAACCTAATAATAAGATCCAATTCATGATTAGCAAATTTGATCTCTTTGGGTTAATTTCAGTGCCTCACACTACTACAGATTACATGAAATATTGAATACCACACAGAAGGTGGCGGTTTAGACTCAATTCTACACGGCATATTCCAAATAGACACAGATGTTTCCACCGTTTTATGCCTCATGTTGAAAGGTGGAATAAGGAGCAGCTGTAAATGTCTTCGTAAGAACTGTGTCACTATTCAATGCACCGGGGGTCTGTCAACCTATCTTGGGTTCGGTCAGCATACAATACCTCCACATCGTGGATGAAGGCGCCACAGTAGCATTCCTCGGTCTCGTACAACACCAAGCTGTCTCTCCGTGCACTTCTTTTCATGCCAGAAATCATGCATCCAAGTTCTGTTAAGATAGAATAAAAAAAATCTATGCACAAATTAACAAATCCTTACCACTTTCGACGCATTTGCAGGTGCCAGTCCATGTCTCTTCACCTCAGCTGAGAAGGTCTGTATGCCCCTTAGGAGTCTCAATATTTGTGCATTAGTATTATTTGATTTGTTGATTATTTATGAATAGATATGGCTGCACCTGCTAATGAGCCTTAGCTTTATTTTGTAATTCCCAATCACTGACTTCATTGTATCACGTTTTTTTTGTTTGTTTTTTGTTTTTGTTACTCATTAGAGGCTTAACCTCATGAGTCCGGGGAATCCGACCACCTGTAGTGGTCGCGAATCCACCGTTTGAATGTCAAACATTCTCGCTGTTTATTCAATTGGTTTCAAAAACTGATGGTTTCACTGACTTGATTGTGTCACGTTGGTCAGGTGTCTTAGTGGATGATTTTTTCCCCTTTGCTGAGGGCCTGTGAAAAGTTATTTAATGAAAGGAACCATGTTTGTTCCCAAGTAACCACAAGCATATAATTGTTATTTAATGTTGACCCCCCTAAACACTCACAGAAACCCTTGTTACAATCTTTCTGAGTCATGAACGTAACGATAAAATGACGATGATAACTTCATAATAATGTGACCATCACTCATCAATTTATCCTCCCAGAAATATAAAGTCGAGATAAATTCATTACATTTACTGAAGTGACAGGTTTGCAGGGGTAGAAATTAACTTTTAAACAAGGGAGTCCAACTTCCGCGAGGCCATGCTCTAGAACGAACTAGTTAGTATAGCAGAATTTTCAGGGAGTCACACTGACTCCTGCATATGTCAAATCAGAGAGTCCGACAGTAAATCAGAGAGTATTTGACTCCGGACTCGCGTTAATTTCGCACCCTGGGTTTGATAGCCAATCTATTGTCATAATACACCCCGTCAAATAAAAATATATCAGCTGTCGAAAGTGTCGCCTTAGTAATTACCTCCGCCAGGGGCTTGGCGGAGGTTATGTTTTCACCGGCGTGTGTTTGAGTGTTGGTTTGTGGGTTTGTGAACATGCACGTTTCAGTTCACTTCCGCTAGGTGCGCTGGCTGTAGACTTACAAACACGCAATCACAGGCTAAGGGGCAACCACAGTCCTCCCCCACCTGCACGCTCGCACTCAGCGAATATCTATCTATCAATCTATAGGTTTGTTTGTGTACACCCTAACTGAAAAAGTTATGGATGGATTGTCATAAAATTTTCAGGATAGGTCAGAAATGGGCTAACTTGGAATTGATGAGATTTTGGTGGTGATCCGGATCCAATTAATTAATTAATTAATTAATAACATTTTCAGGATAGGTCAGAAATGGGGTAACTTAGAATTGATTACATTTTGGTGGTGATCCGGATCCAATTAATTATTTAATTAATTAATAAAAAATTTTCACAGTGACAGAGCTGCCTTGGCGGAGGTCTGTGCTCTGCTCTAGTTACAGTTTATATTCAACATGAAATTAAACTGCTCCAAGGTGATTGCAGGAAGGACTTCCCGGAGAGGGGGAGGGGCAATACGCGCCCCTAAATGAGCAGCAGATAAGCAGGTGTCATACTCACAAGTGATGTCGATCGTTTGCGCTTCCAGCAGTCCGGATGCATCTTGCGATGCTCATCGGCGAGCAGCCTGGCTTCCTGTGTGAACAACCTTCTCTCTTCTATTCTCAGCTTCCGCCACTTATCGCCCAGCAGCACGCTGATGGCCCTGTGCAACAACGAGACATAACATCATATATTACGTAAGTAATATTATGTATCTTCCGGGGGCAGATGGGGCTCCAGTCGATGACAAAGCCGTGATGAAGGCAACTCGCCTAGGAGAAGGATAACTCCGAAATTAAACATGGGTAGTTGGAACTCGTAAGCCTAGATGGTAGTCCAGTTAGTGATGGTGTCACGATGAAAATACCCGGCCTGGACCACGGCGAACCTGGACTAGTACAGCCCTGTAAGGAACAAAATGTTCCCGACTCATGGAAGCAGCATCATGCCCACCTTGGTCGACGAAAATAAAAATAAAATAAATAATATTATGTAACATGTATAATGACTATACCTTATTACACTGTAGCGAGACGACGCAACTGGTGCAAAAAGGATGTAAACAGTATACAGTCCAACCTGTATACAACAGCCACACATAAAAAGGTGGTTTTTACAGAGAGGAGGCCTTTCTGCAGAAGCTGTTTCACTGCATAACTGTGACCCAAAGGAAACGCCAAAAGTGGCCGTCATGGACAGCAGCTGTTCTATAGAGGTGGTTGCTTTTTGCCTATTTACAAATGCTGGGAATCATATGCTTGGTATACCTGCAGGGGGTCAAAACAGAATGTGGAGTCAAATAGTCTAAAGGAGAATCAAACTTTAATTTTGATAGCCCATCTTGAAATCTAAAGCCATGATTTACTGCCTGTGAACGCTGAACATAAATTTAAACAAAATTGTGGTAGTTACTAGTATGCTGAGCGCTGCTACATTACAAGCGGCCACTGTCATCACACTGCGAAGAAATCAATAGCTTCATCACTGTCGATAATAACTTCGTCATACCTTTATGCGAGCTACACCATCTCTTAGTACTTGCAGTTCGTAACTTGATAGCCTGCAAGGCTAGCATACACTGAAGGTTGATAGGGCGAGGCAAAAGCTAGGTACCCTTGGGGCAGTGGGTTAGTACTAATTTTTACACATTGACCTATTGTTTCTACCTGGATGCTTCTGTGTATATTCGAGCCAGTATTGCATGGTAAACAGCATGAACTACATATAGAGGTACCGGGAACCCAGTAATGCTTACGTTGAGGCTGTGCTACTGTTAATAGTGCATCATGTGTTTGTGGGCGTACGTACCTGTTGTCTCTGCCTGGATGCTGCTGGGTGTACTCGAGCCGGTAACGCTTGGCGAAGAGCATGAACGCATTCATCGGTCGCTTGACGCGCGTCAGCGTCGGTTCGCTCTTGTGTCTCATGCGCGACTTGCTTGACGGCACCGGCTTCATCGGGGCAACCTCCAACAGGTCGCGCTTTTGCTGCACGAAACAAATGAGCGTGCGTTTAGACCAACACGTGCTCTTACATCAACACGTGCTCTTACATCAACACGTGCTCTTACATACAGTGACTATATCTCACCTTACGTGGTACCACAGGTTTTCTTTTGACAAAATATGTGTGATTACAATGAGGATTGTATGATTTGGTTTTAAAATTTATGGCAAGATTGATGCATTCGTTCTATTCGACGTAAACAATCATATAGATCATGTTTATGCATAGCGAAACCATAGCAGATATTCATGTGAGCACCAATGCTTAGATTATTTTAGAAAAAAGAGGATTAGCATTAGAGGGTGATAGTATGTAGTACTGTGATAACATGTAGCGAAAGAGATACTTACCCTGGCCATACTGCTGAGCATAAACACAGCCGTGGAATCCTCTGGAGTCAAGTCATAGCTGAAAATAAAATGCAGAGAATTGGAATATATTAATATACATCTAGTGTCATTTAACATCAGCTACACACATCAACTCAAATTTCCCCACGTTTGAGGAGCAATTTGTACGGATTTTTTACTACATAAACCAACAAAACCACTCAAAATCTGACAAATCCATACAGATTTGACCAAGTTCCTTGCAGAAAGTGTTGTATACCTAAAACCTACTACAAGATGTACCCGTGTCTAGAAAATATTTTTGTACAGATAAGCAGTATTGTATATTATATGGTCATTTACTAAAAATATACATGATGTATGAGGATGAAGATACATGTACAAAGGAAATGGGAAAAATAGTTGCCTGGGATAGAGACAATAAAGAAGTTCAGTAGTGTACTCATATTCTTATTATTATTAAATATTGTTATTATTATTATTCCCTACAGAGGGCAATACCCTACACATATACATACACACCGCATGAGTATCCATTATTGGTGTTTTCCATTTGTTTGAATTTTATGATAATTATGTATATGTGTGTAGGCCTGTGTGCGTGCGTATGTAGATTTGTTTCGCAAACTCTGCTGAATTGATTCCAGGCCAACTATAAAACAGTATTTATACAATATTCATTACGCTACACATACTTGCGTAAACATTCATATGCCTCTGTAGTGAAACTGGCCTCTGGATGGTTCGGAGGCAAGCAAACATCCCCCACCTCCATCTCTCTACAGGGGATGCCATAGTACTCCATCGTCAGTGCAGGGCAGAATGAGGACCAACCTGATGACAAGTAAAACAACAGCAACCTGTATGAAAACAACTTTGCCATTCACATGCTTGCAAAAACATTTTGCATGTAATATTCACTCAAAATCTTCAGTTCCCTTTTATTAATTTTTTTAACAGATATATGCAAGACATCTCAGGAACTTGTTATCAACAGTAATATACTACATAGACCACTCTTGTAACGAATTTTGTAGAACAGGCCATATCATAAGCACATAATACAGTTGGATTGTCTATCAAATGCAATCAATCCATTTAATAATTTTTTAACCAGTATTATTGAGTAACCAATCGTGAAATTGCTGTCTACAAACACTGATGATCATTTTATGGTGCATGAAGCTATGTAGCCATGTATACATATAACTGTCATTTTTGAAACAGCTTGCCTCTGACCAGCAAAATTTCGCAATGCTAAATCCAGGTTTTCCCACATTTTTAGCTCACCTTGACATCGTCAAGATGAGCTATTGCCATGGGGTGTCGTCTGTCGTACGTCCGTCCGTCCATCAACATTTGGCTACGGTCAACGATAACTCAGGAACCATTTGACCCACATGTTTCAAATTGCACATAGTTGTTACTCCTATGGGAGAGGTTTGAACGTCCTATTTTGGAGCACGCCAGTCGACCTACTTTCGAGCCACGTCCACTTTTTCGCAAAAATGGAAATGGCCATAAGTCAGTTAAGGTTCAACGGATTTTGCTCATTTCTGGTATGTGAATGAATAAGGACTGGCCCCAAAACATATCACACAGGTTTTGATTTTTTTTTTTAATTATGCAAATTAGGTAGATTTCGGCAATTCCCCTTTGCATTTCAGTGTCTGCCTACGGTCAACGATAACTCAAGAACTGTTTGACCCACATGTTTCAAATTGCATACAGTTGTTACTCCTATGGGAGAGGTTTGAACGTCCTATTTTGGTTTTTTAATTATGCAAATTAGGTAAATTTTGGCAATTTCACTATGCATTTCAGTGTCTGCCTATGGGTCAACGCCATCAGATTGTATGCCAACAGATCTGAAACATTTATTTTCGCATCCAAAATTACTCATATATCATAATTATCAAGAGTATATAATGGGAGATATGCTATATAATGGGAGTTCTCCCATATATACTCTTGCTTTATATATCCCCCCTCCCTCTTCTATCACACCCAAGGTGAGCTACAGTGTCATTGACACTTCCATTTTTCTTTACTTTTGACTCAAGTTTAGATTGTAGTTTACATTTCTCACAAAATTCAATTGATCATTGTTTTAATATCGTACATATGCCAAGGTTAACAAGAAGACCAAGTACAACAATCGAACACCAAGATTCACCATGAGTTCGCTTAACAAACATGCATCATACCCCTGTCCCGTACGAAGAAAGGATGGTCAAGCGGGCAGTTGGCAATGAGGCTAGGCTGACCAGGGGGATCTGGAGTGAATGTTAAATTCATCGCTGCATTGCTAGCCTGCGAAAGTCGCAACTCTTCCATTTGGACCAATCGCAGTCCTTCTGGTGCATAGCTGTAATACAACAGAATACATCAGAAGATTGGAATTTAAGAATTATAATAGGAATTATCTGTAGATATTTCGGACGAAAGATTCTATATCGATTCGATCATAACCGATATCAAAAATACAATTAAAAATTAAAGACATGTATAATGTAGGTTGATTAACGTTTACATGGAAGGCGAATGTTTTGTATTATTTAAAAAAATGTTTTACTCAGGCTATGATCTGCATACCATTCAATATGAATTGTGTTTGCTACCCATCAGCTCTCCCTAAACATGGCTTTTTGACAGAAAAAACATTCACAAAGATAACAAAATGTTATTTATCAATGTCGCATGTACCTTGGAGTTCTTCGTTGCAAAGGTACTTCTGCCTTAGCAGTTAGCGCCTCCATCCTCGCTAACAGCTCTGCTGGCTGCCAATGTTCTGCTCTTGGTCCTGACAAAAACTTTATCCTACAAGCTAAAAGAATAATATAACACGAGTCATGCAAAAATGCCACACGAAACGAAAATGCTGTGTAAAAAAAAAACAAGCCAGTTAGTACTCGTGGATCATGTATAATCCCCCAATTCCTCATCTCCTATCCCATCTAATCGTTCATGTGGCACAACGTAAAATAGGCCGACACAAACTAAATGTCGAAGATATGGTATTGTTTTTGTGGTTCATGTAAAATTATGCGATATAGCCTGATGGCATGTATGTCAACTTGAGAAGCATAAATGATTACTCTGCGTAGTGCAAATTCGCTATTTTTATGTTGTAATCATAAATAATTATTGGCGAGTGTAGAAGGTATATGATAGTTGGAATGTTAGTACAGAGAACACAGGTTTATTCACACACAGGCTTTTTTTTTATTTTGCTTTTATGCAAATTAAAATCCAACCCCATCTTATGCTTCCCCAGCCTCATAAGAAAGTGCATAAGTAATTTCGTGGCTATGGATTAAAAAAAATGGAAGCAGTTTGCAAAAAAAAATAAGTGGTTTGCAATCACTAGTAAATAAACAAACAAAAAAATAAACGCAACAATTCTAGCACAATCCCAAAAGATGTGCATATGCAAGTGCTAATACGATCAATTCACATACTCTGCATAAAGCACTGCCATACTGCAGTGGGCCATGTATGCGACCAGTTGTCAGATTTGCTGTTTGCAGACTTTATTGGTGACCCTAGGTTGGTTGATGAAGTAACCTGCGATGATGACGAAGCTGACGATAATGGCACGATAGTGTCACCATCTTCTGATTTCCTGCAAATACAACACCAACCGCATCACCACACAAGTGAGCACAAACACTGGGTCCAACCACGATTACTAATACATAACCAATGCCATGACTTTATTTATTTCTGTTAAACCATGAAATCTGATTCCCCGGAAATAATGTGATAATTAATTCATGCTAGTGTTCTCCTTTAATAGATTTAAGATTAACTAGTGCATTTACTTAACAATCTACCTTAGCTAACCTAAGCTACCCTATATGTTTGTGTGCGTGTGTGTTTTGCTTTCCAGATTAGTCTATTGAATGCATATCTACAGGGCTTACTGTTGCTGCATATAGGATTCTTGTTTACAGTAGAGACTGCAATTGGCCAGTAGGCCAGGTGGCGACACTGATCTAGAGCGAGGTGGTCGCGCATATGAGTGGATCATTGAGAGCTCATCAGCCATTGGGCTCCTGCGAAATAGAAGGGAACGGTGCAATCAAACGTCTGGCAGAGCAGATAACATAGAATAGAATCACCAAATTAAACTGATGTGTTATCATAGCTTGTGAAAATTGGAAATGACAGTAGTCACTGAAAGCATGTCATTTATTTTATATTATATATATATATATACATATATATATATATTATTAAAATAATATATTATACCAGAGTCGTGGCTTCATCATTAGAGGGCTCTGTGGACTTGTTGCGATAATTGCAAGTTCCGTGAGAAATCCAGCATCAGAAGAGCACTGATCCTGTATCCGAGTATAAGCAGTATTCTGTTCGCATTGATCTGGATCTCGCAGCTGTGGTATATCTCGCTTGGCTTTGCTCAGAGCTCCGCCGTGTTCTAGGTGCTCTGAAAACAAAGGTTAATTTAGGTTCGACGTTCTGATTCTAAATGCACAATGCACAAGCAGACTGCGCATGTAAGCTTCTCTCTTTTTTAGTCTATTTTTCTTTACAAATACATACTATATACTACTACATACATACTATAACAAACATATATATATATACATATTTAATACATATTATAATCTATTTTTCTGGTTTATTTCTGCACAAATACATACCTTGTGTGTCCTCCTCATCATCTTCTGGAGCTGAACTCTCCTCCTCACCGGATCCACTGAAAGCAGATGCGTCATCACATCGTGTCTTTTCCAAGTGATACTTCAGTCCATTTGAACTGCAAGCAAGGTTCACATCAATTTCAAATCTCATAATGGCTTAATCAAATGTTGAGCCAAATGACAATCTTTGCTCCTAGGGTATATAACACAGGGGGTTAACTGTTTTTCAATTTACGCTAGATATTTTCTGTTAGTCCCACAATTAAATGGTTATGGGTTGACTTGCTCCCAAGCAGCCAGTTAAGCACAAATTGTATATAAAGTTCTCAACAATTTACTTTTTAACATGGCTAGTCATTTAACAGAACAAATGCATGGTGCCTATCAATGAGACAACAAATTTTAGTAACAGTATTCCAGGGTGCGAAATTAACGGGAGTCCGGAGTCAAATACTCCCCGATTTACTGTCGGACTCTCTAACTTGACATATGCAGGAGTCCGTGTGACTCCCTGAAAATTCTGCTATACTAACTAGTTCGTTCCAGAGCACGGCCTAGCGGAATTACCGTATTTTTTCAGCAAATCTTTAATTTTAAACTTCAGACTACGGACTCCCTCATTTTGCTGCGGACTACCTCTTTTTGAGAGCAGCGAGTCCATTGGACTCCCTTGTTAATAGTGTTGTCAATCGGTTGTAATTTCGTAATCGATCATCGGTTGGACCCAAGTAACCGATGATCGGTTACAATCGGTTACTCAGGGTCTTGAATGCCTGCGTGTGCGTAACGTCGTGTGCATGTACGTGTGTGCATGTATGTGCTTGTTTAGCCCTGTTTACTGATTGTTTTGCACTGTTTACTACTGTGTGTATAATACATGTACTGATTCTCATCACTTTTCCAAGTTTTCCTTTTTTTTTTTCTTTTTCGATTAAATCGATTATGGATTTTGATAACCAAGCGCTTGGTTCGAGCCACTGTTCAACCGATGATCGAGTATAATCGATGATCGTGACATCACTACTTGTTAAAAAGTTAATTTCTACCCCTGGTACTCTGTAATGAACATGTTTACCTTTTAAAAGTTTTCTGACACTTGGAACAGCAGTATGGTCTATTATCACCAGATGTATGTGTCTTTAAATGATAGCGCAGGCCAGGTGAGCTGGTGAGAACTTTCTGGCACCCTTCCTCAGGGCAACGCAGCAGCTTGGATGGACTGGAGCCTCCATTTAGCTCCAGCAGTGATCGTGAGAATTCCTCCATACGCTCTGTTCTTACATGCGGACGTTTCTGAAAACATTTACAATTCCATGCAAATAATTATGAATAAAAATAAACACTTTAATCAAAATGGCTACATCCGTATCATTGAAATTTTGTTTTAAATGAATTGTATAAAAGAATTGCCTTTGCACGAAATAGCCCTTCACATTCACACATGCAATAATTTCAGGGCATGAAATTCAGATGTTTTTACACCGGCCCAGAGGGCTAGTAACAGCAGTTTTCTTTACCAGCCCTCACTATAATTTCCCAGCCCTCACAAATTTTAGTTTGCTGTTTGAACCAGAATGAACCTAAAATAATACTTGGAATGATAATTGAACAAATGTTTATAAGTCCTTAATTAAATTCTTTTAAAATAAATTTTCCTTAAATTTCATTCAAAGAATCACAACGAATTATAGTTACAAATAAAAATTTTGATACATGACTGATTTTAACCTTGATTTAAAAATGTTGTAGTGTGCAGCATTGCGTAGTAGCTGTTGAACAGACTATAAGTATAATACAGATCGTGAATGATGTCAGAAGTGTTTTTGTCAATGTCACGTTCACGCTTGCATTCTTGACTTCAAATTTGTAAAATGTTGATAAATCATGGCTAACACGGCTGAAACCACCGGCTCGGAGGGCCGGTGTTTTGCCAATGTTACTGGCCCTCCAAATAATTTGCCGGCATATGCCGCAGGGCTGGTGCTAATTTCGTGCCCTGAATTTGTCACTGCATGTGATAAACTGGAAATTAAATTTATGGTGGTGGTGTCAGACAAAGGTATTTCATAGCATAAGCTTAAGCTTTCTCATTCATCACGGATGCCACATAAATCACTGGGATTTGGGCTAGATTATGTATCTTTGCCTCGCATCTAGAAAATGTATGACAATCACTGTAAACAAGCACAGGCTCTTGGTACGTTTCAATAATAAGATGATGGTAAATAAACACAAAATGTATTTACTACCAAAGACTTAATGTTTCTCTACTCTCTTTCGCCTATTAAATTACTGATAATTTCCTGTAAATGCCGTTCAAATGCTCCTCTGCAACACACAAGTACACCGCACAGACGCCGCTGTGCACAAACAACAAAATTACAGAGCCAGTAGAAAAGTGTGACAGCAAAACTCCCACTCTGCCCAAATCTAAATGGGAGCAAGTACACGAGTAATGCAGGGGTCGAAATAAGCGATGGTCCGATGGTCCGGGGCCATCAAATAATCAGGAGGACCATCAGATTTTCAAAGTCAATGGTTCGACAGACCATTGAATATTTTGGTCCCATTTTACGGTAATTTTCTTTGAAGTTTCCACGTTCCAATATACTATTAAAGTGAATAAACAATTACTGTACGGTACCGTTTGATACATTCATTGTACAGCGAACGAGCTTGGCACTCGCCCGCTCGCCAATGTCGAGTGAAAATAATATCGGGCGAGTAAAAGCTAAATTAATGCGAACTCGCCCATGTTGGCGAGTAAAAATAATTGTCTCATAATGTATGCAGTTAATATATTAAATAATGTAAAACAGACTTTTAGGCAAGACTACTCAAATAAGAAAAGTTTCATCACGCATGGTCGGGTGCGCAGCACCTTTTTTCATCACTCGGTACCCAACGGTCATGCGCGCAACGCCATTTCCATCACTCGGTACGGGTACCCGACGGTCGTGCGCGCAATGCGATTTTCATCACTTGGTACCCGACGGTCGTGCGCGCAATGCCATTTTTCATCACTCGGTACACAACGGTCGGGTAAATAATACCTGGGGATTACCTTCCTTTAGTTATTTATTTCTGCTGTGATTGTCCGAAACGAAGCGAGCGTCGTGCGAATTTTGCGGTCACGCTTTCCCACCTGCTCTATAATTTTGTTGTTTGTGCACAGCTACCTGCGTGCAGTGAACTTGTTTGTTGCAGATGGGCATTTCATTTACACGGAATTTACAAATTACAGGAAATTATGACGTGAAATGCTGTGCCAGTCTGTGGTAGCCTAGGCCTACTGACGCTGAGAGGGTCTATGTCCCCCGGGGTACTGCCGGAACGTACCCTGGGTACGGTCCGGTATACCGGAACGTACCCTGGTACTATCTAATATGCCGAACCGTACCTCGCCTACTACACTAACGAGTCTAGGGAGTCGCCTACGCCTACTCCCTAACCCGAACCCGAACCCTAACCCTAACCCTAACCCTAACCCTAACCCTAATCCTAACCCTAACCATATCAAATAGTGACCAGGGTACGTTCCGGTATACCGGACCGTACCCAGGGTACGTTCCGGCAGTACCCTGGGGGACATAGACCCTATGAGCCCTACTGACGGGCCCTGGACACCAGTTTCTTCTCAATCAGCTGAATCTCAGTCCTGTGTCGCGTTCTCGATAACGTTTTTATTTTCATCGCACGTAGAGAATTTTCGTACTTCTATAAAATTTAGTGACTATTCTTCCGTCCGCTCACTGTGCCAGCCGACTAAACGCTACAACCAGATGAATGGTGACGAAGAAACTCGGCTCTGTGGGCCGGGCATTGCCAATGGAACAGAAGTCCATCCAAATCACAATGAAACATGCGACGCTACGTGATAAAATTTCATTATTTTACACTTACATAACCTAACTATTAAATCATCTTGATAAATTCACATGCATTTCCACTAAACACTGTGTGACAATTTAGATTTTGAGTGGAAAATGAACGTAAACAACTTACAACCACTGACGCCATACTTGCGCATATATGACCTCGAGCCGTGATTAGTGGAAACAAACTATGTAAAAATCGTTCATTGGTCGCCGAGCGAAATCTAGACACTCTATTGGCCAATTCGGTTACACACCTTCCTAGGTACCGAAATCCAGGGAGGAATTGTCCGTATCTTTTTTTTTATCATAATACAATGCATTTGCGTGTTCCATCGGCGCTATATTAATTTTTCCCCTCACCCCATGCATTTTAAAATGAGAACTGTTTAATTTTCTCGTTCTGCTTGCAGATTAGATTTGCAGGAAAAAAATATACATTCCACTTCCTTCTCCTCCTCTTCCCCCTCCACCTCGATCCTTCTCCTGCTATACTCCTCTTCTTCCGCTATACCTTCTCCTCCTCCCCCTCCTCCACCTTCTCCTTCTCATTATCATCCTCCTCCTTTTTCTTCTGCATCGTTTTCTTATTATTTTTGTTCTTATTCCTTTTTCTTCCCCCTAACTTTTCGTCTCATCTAGCTGTCTACCATTTCATCACCCATTCTTATTCCTTCCCTCTCCATGCTCGTCGAACTCCCTTAATTATTCTTTGTCTTCTTTTTCCTTCTTATATTTCGTCCTCTAGATTATAAAAGAAGTAGGTCCTACTTTATGCGCGGAAAAAGTTTTGAAGAACATTGTATAAAGAGTGTAATACTTAGAATACTATATATTACATAAATAAATATTAATATTAAATTATAGGTAATATATGCATACATCTCTTATACTTGCTACATGTAGCAGGAGCAAACGGCGACACAGGTAGAGCAACTGTGTATTGTAAATTAAAACTTTTCTGCAGTGTTGATCTATCAATGTGATCAACCTTGACTCTCGCCTTCTTCTGTACAGTCTGTTAGACTTTGAATTTCAATTTTGGGGTAGTGTTATAGTCGCATCAACTCGCGAAAACAATTAGCAGACGTAAGACTGAATTGATCGCATATATAATATAATACAAAATATCAATAGTTATATGTATATTAATTGCAATTATGCAGTAATGCAATTATATCTTAGAAAAACACTAAAGATAATCATTTAAACCTTCGAAGGTAAAAAACGGATCACCCAGGTATGGATAGCGTTTTCCCCCGACTCCTAATGTAATCCTCCTGCAGGGGGACTTGGCCCCTGGGCCCTGCACTCTCTAATATGCTGCTAATATATCTCTGCTAATATACATACTTAGGCGAGATATTAAGTGAAAAAGGAGGATATAAAGAAATGATAAAACAAAGAACAGATAAATGTCTATTTATGATGAGTGAAGTTATATATCTATGGCTAATAAACAAAACTTTGGAAGCTGTGCGATAGAAGCACGTGTTAAACTTTATGAATGCACTGTAGTGCAGTCACTACTAAATAATAGCGAAACTTGGATTAACCTGACTAAGGAAGAAATAAAAATGGTAGAGGATTTCCAAAATGAATGTTTAAGAAGGATACTCTAAGCGCACAGCAAGACACCACTAGAGGCACTAATAATAGAAAGTGGAATAATACCAATAAAAGATAGAATATGTTATAACAAGTTTATGCTATTGCAATACATTATTAAGTTAGAAAATGACAGATTAATGAAAAGAGTATTTTTAGAACAAACTAAAGACATTGGAAGTAATTGGGCAAATGAGGCTCTAGTAATCTTGAAGGAGTATGACATAAGTATGTTACTTATGGCTATCGGTTTACAACATAAGAGAGAATGAAAAAAGTGTTGAAAGGAGGCTATTTTAAAAACAGTAATTATGAGAGATACCATGAGGTCTGGTGAGAAAACAAAAATAAAAATGGTAAACATCGAAAGCTATATTTACTAAAGCCATACATCACAAAATTGCATGATGCATGCTTTGTGATTAAGTGTAAGACTTCCATGATAGACTTAAAAAGTTATTTAAAAAATAACCACAGTAATGATCGATATATGTGATTTGTGTGATGAAAGAAAAAAAGAGAATTTGGACTATTTATATTCATGTAAGGTATATGGAGGTTATAATAAAGGGGAACGAGTAGATGATTGGAAAAGTGATGACCCGAAAATACTAAAACCAGCACTAGAATATGTTAGAAAGGCATTATCAATTAGAGAAAGTAAAATAAATAATGCTAACTTGTAGACAGAATTTCCTTATCTACAGGACTTCCCTGCACATTCCAAAGGAGAATCAGTGCCTTGTGAAATATAAGAGAGAGACCCCAAGATACAAGATACTCTTGGCCGCCATCCTCGCCTTGGTTTATGGCCTCTCATACATGGACCACAACAACACGATGACAAGCACGGTTGTCTTGCTTTTTGTGTAAGTAATAAGAAAGCAAAATAAAATGAAATATTATCTCTGCAATGAATCTCGATATAAGGTAGACTAAGGTAGACAGAAATAATATAATAGTTTTACCCTGTACTAGGTGTCTCTATATATTTCTATGGAAGTATTGGTGAAAATCCATAAGTATTTGGAGAAAATTGGTGATTTCTATATCCGCAACTAATTTCTATATTCACTATCTCTCCCCTGAGACCTACTAGAAAATAATCCATAAAACTACCGATACTTTCCGATACTTGATAACAGCGCCACCGCCGTAAAATTTATGGCGCGTGCACTCAAATTTAGTGTGATTTTGTGCTGATAATTGATCGTTAGTAACAAATTGATCGTTACAACTACAAGGTAATACACATAGGTTAAATGTTAAAGGGTGCTATTAAAGCTGTAGTTTTAGAACTATGCCGTATAGTGCAAACTTGCTCACGTAAGACGCACGGGTAGCAAGGCTAGTCTTACTCTTCAGTCTCTTGTTTACTAAACAATTTATTTACGTAACATAATTTACGTTACATAGGCTTTAGCCTTTACTAATATTGAATAATAATACTAGTTACTACTAGTAAACTAGTAGTTCTAGGATTAATTTATATTACCGTTGTGGAGAAAATCATGTGTTTGGAAGAATCAAATGAGTTGCTGAAGCAGTGAAGGTATCAAACACTCACGTCAGTAAAATAGGGAAAGTTGTACGGACAGATTCCTTTCCCTGGCCACTCGCAGCTAGGGCCTGCATTATGCATACCTCCGGGCTCCCAAAGTGACCGACCAATCGGAGCGCTCGCAGCTCCTCCTAAAGTGACGCGTCGTCGACCGACCAATCGGAGCGCTCGCAGCTCAGACACTAAAATAGCTCTAGTAGTAGTACTATAGCCCGCTTACAGTGACTGCCGCAGGGCTATAGAACATTTTATGCTAGATTTCGCAACTGCACCTGTTACCAAAAGTTCCTACGAAACATGTGGTAACAGGTTGCCAGTTGCGAAATCTAGCATAAAATGTTCTATATATATATAGCCCTGCGGCAGTTAATGAACGCGGGCTATAGTACTAGAACTAGCACTAAAGCTGATGCGATGTTTTGTGGTTGCATTATTTAAGCTGGCCATCGTGAGTGGATGGTTACTGGTAAGGGTTAGGGTTAGGGTTTAGCTTTATATTTATCACTATCAGCTTTAGTGCCTGAGCTGCGAGTGCTCTGATTGGTCGGTCGACGACGCGTCACTTTGGGAGGTATGCAGGCCCTAGCTGCGAGTTCCCTGGCCTAGTACTAGTAGTTGGTCTAAAATCAGGCGTGATTGGTGACTGGGCAAGGTGAGCATGCAGGGCCGGGTTGCACAAACTTGGAATTCATAGGGTATCAACGGTTATATCATCAGAAAGAGTTTCTATATCTTCTTAATCAGTTTTCTTCAAAATGTTTGGCATCTTAAATCTTTGCTAAATATAAAATAATAAATGATTATATTAAATAATTTGATAACTATTAGAGAAATCCCTTCTTAGTTTGCACCAGTTGTGATCGCATACGCCACAATCACCATTAAGTGTAGTTGAATCCACTACTAGTTCCACTACTAGTTGTGTGGTGTGTGTGACTGTTTCCAGCATGCCCAATCTTGAGATTGGTCAGCCAAACTCGGAAATCCGCAGTTTGGGCAGCATGATCTTAAGATTGTGCAAATTCCAAGTTTGTTTATGACATTGTCACACTGAATTGATTTACTCCATATTATCTTATAAGCAAGTGTGAGGAGTGCATCTACATGTCGATTCGCTGAACTAATGACTGTTTAGCACAGGTATCATTGCAAATGGCGGTAATGTATATTTTTATTATTATTATAGCTTAATGTCCGGAGATGCACAGAATGTCGCTAATGGCCCGGAAGCGAGTGAAGACATCACGCATGCCATAGAAGATCTACGGATAGACATTGACAAGCAGAAAGCTCTCCTCCAACAGGTGTGCAGTTATAGTAAATCACACATCAGAAACTATGTAGCATACTTCATGTAAACTACAAAACATTAAGTATGTAGTGTAGACAATTATGCTGCATTTGACACGTGGATATTTTATCTACATAACCCTAGCTTTGGAGATGTGTATAGTATTTATTAATTACTGTTACATAATTAAAGGGATAGTAGACTCTAGGATTTTACTGCATACAACTGTACTTACTGTATAACAAATCGTCTATACCCACACGTATTTGTTACCAGATACCTAATTTGATTGTTATAATTAATTACACATCAACGCTACGAAATTTGAACGGCGCCATGACACCCGCGACCGTGCTGCCACCCTGAAAAAGTTGCGTATTTGCCAATTTATTTTGCACGTTACAGACCGAGGGCTAATCACAAAGGTGCAATTATATACATACCTAAATGCTATTTAACCGAACGATGTTTATTTTAGGACAAATTTATCCATAATATAACTGAAACTATATATCGTTTATAAGATATTACAATCATTTTGCTTTTAAATTAATAAATAAGAAACACCATCGGTCTGTAGCCCTTGGCTGGAAAGTGGTTTTGCGCAACTTATCAGATCCTGCGCTTTGAGTGGCGCCACCGTCGTTGTAATCAAACTGTAGTCGTTAGTTTTAAAACATTTTTTAATAATATTTTTAATAGTGATTGAACCATGGAACTTTTTATGTAGCATAATTTTAAACTAAATTAACTGAAAATAACCCTATAACCTAGAGTAAACTATCCCTTTAAATTCTGTGCTTATATAACCAACCCTTTGCTAGATGGGTCACTCCAGTGAAATTTCGAAACTGTGGCCTTTATAAGCAAGTGACCATTCTATCAAGGTGGCTTTGCTGTACAAGTGTTATTTATAGAAACGTCTGTGTTCTGTAGATGCGACTGCTAACACATGTTTTATTGTATTTACAGCTCCATTCCAATGTTGAGAAGAACTTTCAGTGCAGAGCTGCAGGATCCAGAGACAGTGATCCGTTGGTTGGGATTTACCAGGAGCAGGATGCCTGGTTACGAGGCATGATCGCTGCCGTTCAGCAGCGCGGGGACGAACGTGAGTGTGGCACCTTCACTTCTTGATCCTCGGCTGATTGAAACCTCATCCGAATTTTGAGTCACAGAATGCTTACACGAATTATTGTTATATGCCAATATTGAAAAGACGTAACGAACTAGAGAAATCACTGGACTAGGTGAAATGTCAACTACATGGATGGAAAATTGTAAATTTCCCGCTGGCTACTTCCCTAGAGACCAGCAAATTGACCGTTGCTAGTTTCTGTTGGGCTTGCCCCACAAGCATACCTCACAACTTTGGTAAGAGATGATACTTTTCTAGCTATTCGCCTATGGACACTAAGAAATGGTTCCTGTTGAGCTTACTTTACAACCATACTGCACCACTGTGGCATAAGGTCATATTGCATGAACATTTCCTTTGAAACGCACACAAAAGTTCCATTGCATTCATGATTCCCCCCAACCACATAGTCATATCTAAATTTGACTGTATTCTTTTATTAAAAAGTAAGGAGCTACCATCTTTTTTGAATTATTAGCAAATGCTTCTCTTCTGCTGAAACGACGTAAACATGCAATTCAATAGATTGAAGACTGCGGGTGACCTGACTTGAATTAGCTTGGATAGATGTTTTTCAAAATGCACAATCAAATTTTATAGAGTCGAAAAATTCCTACAGTATATCACACATAAGATATCTTGCTTTATTGCAGTGCTGCCAACAAACCATGGCGCTTGCCAAGAGATTGTTTGTAGAAATCTCGTGGAAACATGTAAGCAACTGGAGGAAGTCCTTGCACACGTTAAATCACAAAAACAAGACCTAGAGGAGGAAAAGAAAAGGTGAACGAGAGATACATCTGTTAAATAGTGTACCATAACCTACTCTCTCTTTCTTATTTCCTGACAACCCATACTCCTTCAACCAATTACCCTTCTACTTTTTGTTTATGTACTCAAGATTGTGCATTTGGCATTTTCGAAATGTGGCTTCGCATAATTACAATGTATTATGTAAACACAGCTAAGCTGATCACCCAATTTACAATATATATTTTTTAAATCAGGGTTGAGCAGTGGCTGCTGGAAGATAAGGAAGTCGGACGAGAACTAGAAAAACAGATACGATTAGCTTCAGATATGGAGAACACCAGCAAGAAAAAGTAAGCAACCAGATTGATAAAAAAAATCCCTAAACTATAATTTCTACCCCAATTCTACCCCAATCCCTAACCCTAACCCTACACTTTGAAACTTAAAACCGTGAGTCTAAATTTGTTTATAAAATTTGAAATTTCTAGCAAAATTTCAAGTAGGCGACATTGTCAGGTAACAATAAAATAAGTAGACGAGATGATGGCGCGAAACTCTCAACACTCGAGATCTTAAGACTAAGCTCCACACACTCGACTGGCAAAAATCAATGTGAATAAACAGCTAGTCGCATAAATTTAGGTAGGAGTTTTAGTATTAAATTCTTGTAAACTGCGTGTTTACAATATGTACAGTTAACTATGTAGTGGCCTCGAGCCGGCCTTGACCCGAGTCATTGCACTCCGAGGCCAAGGCCGAGGCCGAGACCAAAGAAACCGGCCTCGAGACCTACAACACTGGCACTGACACAGGGACTCTCCTCATCATCCAGGGTTTGCCCCAGATATTTAAGAAGGGACGTCGTTTGTGGGATGCATGAATGGCGGAGGGCGTTGTGCCAATTGGAGTCGATTACACATGTCATAAACAGCCACAATACACAACTAAATTCGATCAGTTCAGAAATCTATACATCAAGCTGTGAAAACACAGCACGACTATGTTGAGACTTTCAAAGAATCTTCTGGAAATTAAGGCATGCTGATTATGCAAATAAGGCATGTATGAGGATTTATGGGATGTCACATATCAGCTTTGATGGCATGTTGGTTTGTTGGCCTTGGGAGAACCCTGCTTTCCATTAGAAAACCACTACTGCTGACTCCATTCTTTAGTAATATATTATTGTAACAGTATAATATAATGTTACATGTAAAATTTTAATATGTGAAATTCAATTATTAAAAAGTTATGTATGAAATGGTTTAAATATTCACATGTAACATTACATGTGGCTTACCATGCATTGTTTTGTTCAGAATAAAGGCTGAATTGGGAGGCAAGTATAAAAAAGCGCACGAGTATCACATCTTCCTGATGCAGAAAATGGTGAGAATACTCCGTATAACTAACTAATAGTAAATAACTATGGCCATTGGCCCATGGTTAGGGTGAGGAAATAATAGCAACGTCTATTATATTACATATATATATCTGTATATATATCTGTATATTACCATCTTTAACATTAACTGGTTTTGAAACGTTTTGAATTCATCTGGAGATAGTAAGCATTCATTGGATCTTCATAAACTAATTAAGTACTTGTTTTTGCAGGTAACTACACGTACAAAACTGCCACATCACTACTACTTTAACTCTTATTAATGACTATGGAGCAAGGCGTGTTATTTTGCAGGGCATTTCTATTCATAATATCAATAATTTTTGTCTTCCTTAGATAGAGTTTGTGTCAGAGCACTTTGCACCACCAGGGGCTGAGAAGGGCAAGCAAAAGAGGCACGGTATTGGAGCCCTGGACACAACTGGTTATGCCCATCTCTTGCCACTGTACAGTTTTCTTGAAGTGAGACCCCTCTTAATATATTGGTCATCTTTCACATATTACCTAGATCAGATGTAATAATGGTTAATGGGATTATGAGTAAATAAAGAAGCATCCTGTGGTGTTGTTATTCATGTAGGAACATGTAAATCACTACGTGCTAAATGCAGGATCGATTTTTTTAGGTTTTGATGAACAGATGTTTTGAGGTTCCTCACGATCCGTACATCCAGCTATCCGAGGAGCACTGGAGTGAATATGTAGAGCTCCTACTGCGCTGTGGCATTGTAGTGCGTCATCCTAATGACAGCAACCTTATCAAGCTTGTCGCATTTCATCTATAGATGCTTCTAGGGATATTACAATTTCATGGTGCACAGGCATACAGTCATATGTATACTGTATATAGCAAATGTATAATTCACTGTACAGTGTCCTCTCATATCATATAGATGTTGCATTTCTGCAGAGTGATATTGGAAGTTATCACTGTCTTGTATATTTCTATTGGGCAATAATAACCGAGCATTATAATAGTGTAGGAATGCATGTATTGCATTGTATCACGATTGTCACTTTATCATTAAATTTTATATTAATATATGTGGACCTATAAATATATTACACTTGTAGGTGTTAGGTAAGAATGTAATTTTTGAACTTATTTCTGCTTATGAAGGGGGATTTTTAGCTCGCCTTGACATCGTCAAGATGAGCTATTGCCATGGGGTGTCGTCCGTCCGTCGGTCAAACATTTGGCTATGGTCAATGATAACTCAAGAACCGTTTGACCCACATGTTTCAAATTGCATATAGTTGTTACTCCTATGGGAGAGGTTTGAGTGTCCTATTTTGGAGCACGCCAGTTGACCTATATTCGAGCCACGTCCACTTTTTGGCAAAAATGGAAATGGCCACAAGTCAGTTCGGGTTCAATGGGTTTTGCTCATTTCTGGTATGTGAATGAATGAGGACTGGCCCCAAAACATATCACACAGGTTTTGATTTTTTTTTTAATTATGCAAATTAGGTAGATTTTGGCAATTTCACTATGCATTTCAATGTCTGCCTACGGTCAACGATAACTTAAGAACCGTTTGATCCACATGTTTCAAATTGAATACAGTTGTTACTCCTATGGGAGAGATTTGAACTTCCTATTTTGGAGCATGCCAGTCGACCTACTTTCCAGTCACGCCCGCTTTTTGGCAAAAATGGAAATGGCCATCTAAATTCATTCGATTTTGTTAAAGGCATACTAGGCCCATTGATTATGCAATGTTGACGAATGCTAGAGTAACTGGCACCTTGTGTAGTTAATAAGTACATAACCTTACATCCAAATGCGTATTAGTTTGTCCAATATCACTGCTGGTTACTAAGAAATGTCTGATTGGAATCCGCAGTCCAAGAAATCAGTTGTTTACAGTTTCAACCCGCTGCCGGCGAAGCGGGTGTGATACAGATTTATAGTGCACCGGACATTTTCGCACGCATGCTCGGCCGTACGCAATGCTATCATCAGTGATTTCGTAAACACGAACGCTTGTGATAAGGAACTTTGTCAGGGCTGTCCATGTGCGTCCGTGATTAGTACGAGTGTTTTACTACATTTCCATGTTTAGTCCATGGCCGTGGTTACACCGCTGACACCTCCATTTCATCTGGCGTCCAAAACATACGGGCCGCACAAATGTTTCCGTCATCGCTTGACTCCTGGATGACATTTACGCCACGTAAATGAATATCAACAACTGATTTCAGTTGTGCTTGTAATGTAACCAGCAGTGATATTGGACAAACTAATACGCGTTTGGCTACAAGGTTATGTACTTATTAACTACACAAGGTGCCAGTTACTCTAGCATTCGTCAACATTGCATAATCAATGGGCCTAGTATGCCTTTAAATTTTGGTATGTGAATGTGTAAGGCTAGCCCCAAAACAGTTGTTACTGCTATGGGCGAGATGACAACGTCCTATTACGTTTATTTCGTCTAACTGGTCAACAACTCTACAATCATACCTATATACGTGTAATATTTTGTTTTAGATTCTTCGTTACAGTAATTTGAATGGAATATTTTATTGTTTTTATTTGTGCGATATTTGACAACCAAAATGGCGATCATTTAGGCATGGCGCCATCTCTTGTCAAGATTTCAGAATTTCAGATCTGAAACATTTATTTTCCCATCAAAACTTATGCATATATCATTATCAAGAGTATATAATGGGGGATATGCTATATAATGGGAGTTCTCCCATATACACTCTTGCTTTATATATCCCCGATCCCTCTTCTATCACACCCAAGGTGAGCTACAGTGTCATTGACACTTTCATTCGTTTTCCTCAAGGTTATAGTGCTAATATATATAGTCCACAGAGTCAATTCTAAACCTTTACACAATATTGTGAAATTTTAGGAGCATTTTATAGTTCTTTGTCACTTGTACATACAAATGCAGTTCAACTGCCAATATTACAATAAACTATATAAAGTCAAGCGTTAATGCAAAATGAACGAACTAGTTTTTCTTTTACACTGGCTACAGTTTAATAAATGGTACTGATAAGATACCTCCGATACCTGAGTACGTACTCCTGGTTATAAAATGTTAGTCACAGGTCACCTGCAGTGGTGTGAAGCCATATCGGGTCTACCATGAGCTCATCTTGTGCTGGTCACGACAGGTTGTACTTTAAAGAAACGGCTGCAACGTCCTCTTTGCTGTGTAGTCCCGACTGCTTGACTCGCTCAAACAGAGCATTTAAGGCTGCATATGGTAATTAAAACACATGTTAGAGTGCATCACCAGTGTATAATACAGTAAAACTTGCATAAGTCGACACTTTTGGGACCAGCATATTTGTGTCGACTTATACAATGTATGTAAAGCGCGTATACACTGTATTAGCTGCCTTGCGTAGCAGGACATTTGCGGTGCACGTCTGCCAAATTTTCTTGGAACACTTGCTGGAAAAAATACGGTAATTCCGCGAGGCCGTGCTCTGGAAAGGACTAGTTAGTACTGTATAGCAGAATTAATTTTCAGGGAGTCACACGGACTCCTGCATATGTCAAATCAGGGAGTACGACAGTAAATCAGGGAGTATTTGACTCGATCCGGACTCGCGTTAATTTTGCACCCTGCATTGGGCTGCATACACACTTATGTAATACACTGTATACAGTGGGGAATCTGGGGGTGTGTGAGCTGCGAGCTGGAAAAAATAAAACAATGCGTCCAAGCGAACAATGCGATTCAAACAATCCATCTGCGACAGCCAGCTCATGCATTCCCTAGGGCCTAGACCATACACTGCACCATCGGCATTTCCGATGTCGACTTACAGATTGGAAATTACTGTTGTTTGTATTACATGGGACCTGTCTGAGGGCGTCGACTTGTACATAATGACAACTTATAAATGTCGACTTAGGCGGGGCTATTCCAATGGATTTACTATGAGAGCGAATCGGGACTTCGACTTCCACGTCGACTTAAGCCTGGCGCACATTTTCCCGAACAAATGTTTTTGTCTGGCAATGTGCGGGTGAACAATTGCTGAGCGCACATTGCCGAACATTTTGCAGCGAACAACCTTGTGGCGCCGTCTAGTAGCTGTGTTGTAAAGAGTCACGTGATCGGCACACAAAAATCATGTGACCACATATCGTGCTGCTATTGGTTACTACTTACAAATGTTCCTAAAATTGTTCGACATTCACCGCACATTGCCGAACATTCGACAAACAATGTTCGAGATATCAAACATTTCCGATCTTCAGAAACATTGTTCGGAACAAATGTTCGGCGACTTTTTTCACCGCACATTGCCGAACATTTCATGGAACATTGCTACGATGTTTTTGAGCAAAATGTTCGGCAATGTGCGCTGGGCTTTAGACGATGGCGACTTACGCGAGTTTTACTGTAGCAGGAATGCAAGGAGTAGCGTAACGATTTTCTAATTTCATGTGCATGGCAGGAAGTGATTAACAAGAACAATTGAATTACCCTTGGTTTCTGTTGATCCCATAAACATGGCAATAGTAGAAAATCTTGCCACGTGCACCAGGCCAGCCAGTACTGAAAACACGTCCTCTTTCTCGCTGGAAATTCATACAAGACTCATGTATGTACACGCAGTGTATGCAATCCTAATCCTCTCTTAGGAATTGTGATATGTTCACGTTAATTAGCAGAGATAAAAGGTTCAAGAGTGACTATGAAAAATTTGATGCACAGTATTAAAACCAGTGTAATAAAGTTAATCTTTCACAGGTTCATCACTGCAAACTTTTGATGCAGTAACAGCTTGCCTTTGTTTCGCTCCCGTTTTAGTCACTTAAGCATTTGTTTAGTTGTGAATGGTACAAACATCCACGTAAAGCACCTACCACACGTAGAAATCACGAAGAACTGCAATTATCTGAGACAGAACATCAGCTTCAAGAAACTGAGAGAATAGTCGTGGGTAGTCTGCCGGCTGGATCCTCTGAAACGAGCATCAAACATCATCACATCAGATATAAATATAAAATCTCACATGTACATCAAATAGGTGCCTGACTAATTGACTGCTTCATATTAAAGACTTGCACTAATTTCACTATTACTTATAGAAGTATATAAAACATAAATAAACAAAATATAGAATTCAATCGGTGGCTTAATGCTTTCCACAATTGGCAATAATAGAAAAGCAATAATGCAATGCACATGTAACAATAGATGAACAGAGAGAAAGTATTCGAATTTATCATAGCTTAATCATGACTCATATTATCAAAAGCACTTAAAGGGACAGTAGCCTCTAGGATTTTACTGCATGCAACCAGGAGTAGATAATAGGGAGGTGTGTGACATCAATAAACAAGGGAAATTCGTCATTTACTAGCCTTATAATACCTACGATTTACGTACGAGCGTAACTCATCCAACTTGAGCTCAAATCGGACACAGTACATTCGCCTATCATCGTGCGAATCGTTTCCTCGTAGACACCCGCAATCCGGAGATACAGCCTAAAACGTACGACACGATTCTCCATTCTTTGGCCATCAATCCAACGCCATTGCGCGCCTATTAATTCAGACAAAAGGCAGGAACACCTGCCGCGCAGTCGCTTGTGTTTGCTCTCTCGGAATGCGGAATGTAGCGTTGTGGCTCGTGGGGAGATTGGACATCGACGCAACACTCGACGAGCTAATCATGCGGTTGGTGTGCGTGCTGAAGGCATGCCAGCTATGTACAGAGGTGGCCTGTGTAGCTGTGTAACGGCGTCAAAGGTTATCTCGCGCGAGTGTTGATGCCTAATCTCCCAGCGAGCCACAATGCCTCGCTGATTAGCAATAGCGGCATTAGATAGCTGCCTTTTGTCTTGAATTATAGGCGCGCAATGGCGTTGCGATTGATGGCCAAAGAAATGGAGAATCGTCCGTACGTTTTAGGCTGTATCTCCGGATTGCGGGGTCTACGAGGAACGATTTCGCACGATGATAGCGAATGTACTGTGTCCGATTTGAGCTCAAGTTGGATGAGTTACGCGTAGTAAATCGTAGGTATTATAAGGCTAGTTAAATGACGATATTCGCCCTTGTTTATTGATGTCACACTCCTCCCTATTATCTACTCCTGATACAAACTGTACTTACTGTATAACAAATCGTCTATACCCACACGTATTTGTTACCAAATACCTAATTTATATTGTTATAATTATTAATTTTACACATCAACGCTACGAAATTTGAACGGCGCCATGACACTCGCGACCGTGCTGCCACCCCGAAAAGTTGCGTATTTGACAATTTATTTTGCAGGTTACAGACCGAGGGCTAATCACAAAAGTGCAATTATATTTATACCTAAATGCTATTTAACCGAACGATATTCATTTTTGGGCAAATTTATTCATATTATAACTGAAACTATATGTCGTTTATAAGATATTACAATCATTTTGCTTTTAAATGAGTAAATAAGAAACACCCTCGGTCTGTAGCCCTTGGCTGGAAAGTGGTTTTGCGCAACTTATCAGATCGTGCGCTTTAAGTGGCGCCACCGTCGTTGTAATCAAACTGTAGTCGTTAGTTTTAAAACATTTTTTAATATTATTTCTAATGGTGATTGAACCATGAAACTTTTTATGTAGCGTAATTATAACCTAAATTAGCTGAAAATAACCCTAGAACCTAGAGTAAACTCTCCCTTTAAACCTTACGTTTATGGGCTTTATGTGCTCTTGATATCATCCTGTTCATAAAGTAAAGGGTGATATACCTTGAAGTATTTGTAGAGTTTCGACGAGTTTCCCTTTAGTCGCCTCCAGTCCAATTGAAGTTGAACCGAGTTTGCTGGTAGCGGTGGCCCATCGTCCTCAGCAACATCGGCAGTGCCTTCGTCTTTGTTGATGCTGCCAGTTACTGTCGTCCGCGCACGATCCTGTCTCGACTCATCTCCGATCACCACGTCCACCTTACTACTCTGCCGATGCACCCCATCGACACTACCACTCGGTGACGACATTCCTGTGACTCTATTATCGCTACCGCTGCTTACGGCCAAACGATCGCCAGCAGTTGCCTGCTTTGTCTGGCTAGTTTCAGGGGGTTTCTCCGTTTCCACGAGGGAAATATGCTCATCTTCGTCATATTCATCAATGCTAATTCTTGTAAGTGGTTTCTGAAATAAAAAAATAAAAACATTTCTACTGTTATAAACTATATCCCTGTATTCATAGTATGTAAGACTAAAAAATGATGTGATGATGTTCAACACAGTACAATAAGTAGCTATCACTTACGTTCTGCTATAAATATATACTAAATCCTACTAACTAATACGTCCACTTACTTGACGGTCATACACTCTAGAACCTGTTACAATACTGTCAAATTGGTAAAATTTAACCACTATGCAGCATTCTGTTTCAAATCGTAAACACTTTAATACCTTTGATCTAAGATGTACTGATTTATCGATAGGCATCACCAATCCAGGTACCACATCAAGCTTAGCTGGAAGTTTCTTAGATAATCTTCCCTCATCAGCCTTCTCCGGCTGTGATTCTTCCAGGTCTGGTGTGGGTTTACTTTTTTCCAAAAACTGAATATATACCCAATATATCAAGGCACTATATGAACTAATTCACTAATGAGAAATCTATTTTATTGCTTCTTAAAAGAAGAACATGATATTCTTATTTCTATTCTATTCTTTCAGAATGTCTTTTATTATTTAATAATGGTTTACTTGCCCGACATGAATTTTTACTGGCCAGTATAAATGAGAAATAATCTTGTTTTTTGAAATCAAGAAACTAATCGGGTATCAGGTAAGCAGATCTCACAGTTTTACAAAATGTCTGTTTTGCCAATCACAATCATTGTTTTTATCAAATTAGATGACTTTGCACGAGATTCTGATCAATCTACACAAAAAATACAACGTCCTGATAAAAACGGTTATTAACTACAAGTACATGAGACAACCAGCATCTTGCATACGTTCTCAATTTTTAAAATGTCAGCTTTCGCCTGTCGGTTATCTGGCTCCAGAGTGAGGACCTGCTCAAAATCCAGCCGTGCCTCAGCGAGACATTTTCTCGCCAGTCTTGCCGTTCCTCTTCTGGCGTACGCCTTCACGTAGGTAGGGTCTAGACCGATGGAAGTACTTGCATCGGCTTCTGCCGCAGCATACCTGTAGGAAAACCATCGTGACCACCTGAAAGTCTCACCACTTGACATGCTAGGACACTGCTGACTAATGACACAAATGGAGACTAGATACCATTTTAGCGCAAGAATCAATACACGGAGGTAACTTTCGTTGATCGGCTCATAAATTAACACACTTTACACAAAATGATGGTAAGCAAAGCATGTTTTCCCACAGGCATCCTGAAAGTATATTGATTGCCTGTGGTAGGAAACATTGGTATTAGCTATGTGCATACAAGAGAGCACAGGTACCTTCCAAGTTTAAGCAGAGCCATGGCACGGTTAGCAGGCAAGATGGCACTGAATTGATCATAACCAATTCCTTTTGTGTAATGCTCTATGGCCTCTTCATACTTTGCTTTTTTGAATAGATCATTTCCCTGTAATAGAATAAACACATGATATTAGCATACTAATGGAAATAGCTGCAAATCCACTCATGTAAACCATAAAAAACAACAGTGGGCTAAAAACAACACATGTTAATGTTCTATAATTATTGCCTTGTTCAAAATCTACCAGTTACTTGGATCAGTTAGCCACGAACACTGCAGTTCTGCTCATACCCCCCCCCCATACATGTGATTGACAGCTAGAACTGCAAACAGTCCTATTTATTCCCTACAGTCTCTTCATAGATCACTGCATATTAATTAAAATCAAAAGTTTACTAAACAAGCGCCGCAGAGCGACAGCGCTCAATTGACGTGTACTGTAGCCGGGTATTCTTCTGATAAACTCACTGGCAACCGAATCAAGTGCGCCCTCCCGCCACCGCGTTCGCGCTCAGAGCATATATCTAGGATACTACTAATACAGATCTAAAATCTATGATAGGCTTTGCTATACCGGTAGTACAGTAATAAAGATACAGCTGTGTAACTTTAATGACTTCACTATATTAACATGTTATCATGGATATGCGTCGAGCGCAAGCGTAGTGGTGGTGGTGGGAGGAAGGTGGTGGGGGAGGGGGCTCTAATAGCAAAAGCAGTTCAGTCCTTTGTTAACAGTCAACAAATCCGTGTTTACCCCTCCTCTTGAGGGTCAAAAGGTTATCAGACACTTACTCTTCGCACGTCAGCGGAAAGCACATTTCATGGTCCTTTCAATAAAGTGATAAAAATGGTACTGAATCATGAATGGCGCTGAAACAAAAATGTTTTTCACTCGGTCCGTTAGACCATGTCCTCAGAAAATGTCTGATATCTGACCTTTCCCCCACTGCCCTTTGACCTGTGACCTCCAATTTCGCGCTGGTGATGGGTTCCCTCCCCATCACACTATACATCGAATATTAAGAGCGTAGGTCAAGCCGTTGAGATTTGTGCCGCAATTCCGTAATTCCTCCTACACCTTAAGTTAAGGAGGGAAATATTTCCCCTCCATTGACACACCTTGACCTTTGACCATTGACCGCCAAATTCAACATTCTGATTCCTTTTCGCGATCCCCCCCGACGTCCCGAATATCAAGACCGTACGCCGAGCGGTTAAGATTTGTGCCCAACAGTTGACGGACGCACGGACAATCATGCGATTCTACAAGCTGCATCGGACTTCGTCAGCCGAGCTAAAAATCCAAGTTAAATGTAAAAATATGAATTTAACTAGCTGCCTGCCAAAAATACTATATCTGTTTAAAAACATTTCATATTTCAGCACTTTGGATTGGTACATTTTCTTGTTAATTTGTTTAGGCTTACCTTGATGTATTACATATAATTAAGCTCCAATCCTTATATGATTAATGAATTTATGTAAACCATTATAATTAATAAACAAAAATCACAATATGAGGGCATGATGGGCCACAGTATGCCTGTTACAGTATGCGAGATATTTTTGCTTGGCATAATATATCCTATACCAGGTCTTTTTCAGCAACTGCTTGCTGCACCCTCCATTCCATCTCTTGCCGCTCATTGTCCGCACTATCGTCATCTTCCTCTGAACTCTGCTGATCTGCACCCTGATCAATGTCTTGACATGCTTTCTCCTGAGAATTATTATGAGAATTATCATTATTTATTTACAAATATTTATGCATATATTTACAAGAGCTTGTCTTTTAAATCCTTCAGAGTTTAACCACAGACTAACGTATACACAGACTGGACACTTCGTATACCCTGCTTGTTAAGCGTTTTGATGGTGCTGCCCCTGGCGAATGAAGCGGCCAACTACTCAAAATAGCATCAGCTGGCAATCACTGCGGTTATTGCAGTGCGGGAAATTGTTCCAATTCAAGGAAGAAAAACCCAGATATAGCGTTTTTCAAGTTTCCCACAGAGCATGATAGGTACTAGATTTATCACGTGTTGCATGTTATATACGTTTGCAAATCATAAATTCGTTAGGACGGCCGTGACAGATGTAGTGACTCACTGACTGCTGTGCACACGAACAGAGATACCTACTGTACTTATTGATTGTTTAATCATATGTAATCATAATATCAGGAGTAAGATAATATAGGTAAGATCCTATATTATCTTACTCCTGATAATATCATATAATATATAATATATATATAATATCATATCTGATAAGATAATATAGGTAAGATCCTATATTATCTTACTCCTGATAATATCAATGTAAACTAATTAATACAAGATACAATCTTGTGAAGCTAACAGTTAAAGGTTAGGGAAAACACTGCTGCCCTTTGTTCTGTGAAAAATACCAGTTAAAACGATATGCAATTTGTAAATAATGCACCACATCATTACATGTACATAGACTTCGGAAGTGGATGTGCAACATAAGAAGAGCCGACCTTGACGAGTTAAAAGACAGCCAATGCAAATATCTGCTAATTTGCGAGGATCATTTTGAGGCATCTAAATTTATGTGTCCAGCTGACAAGGATAAAAATCACTGGCTGCTTTGAAATGTGATGCTGCACCTATTTAAAAATATAACTATTATTAATAAAAAAAACATTGCTTTCTCTGCTTCTCGTCGTGTGACTCATGGGTCGTTATACATGTACCAGGTTTGATTTCATGAAATATACATAAACAGAAAAATAAGTTTGAGAAATATTCACTGCTGGGCACTGAAGTATATTATTATAGCTTTGGCAATATCAAAACTAAACCAACACATGTATGCTGAATAATTTTGATAATAAAAAATTCAAACTGTCTGTATTTTACCTTATTTTCCATAATTCCTTCACCCGATCCCTTCCACCTTTATTAAAAACACAAGGGCAAGTCAAAAAATTTAAGAGGCTAAGAAAAGATGCAGTTCCATCTCTGATAGAAGTCAGTAACCCTCCTGCGCTCCCAACCTAGAAACAAGCAAAATCGTAAATTGTCGAAGCTCCAGCACTTGTGATTAAGCTTCTTAGCAATAAATGTGATTAATGGTATTTGAGTGAAAAATATGGAAATTATATCGTCTTTTTATTTTTATTGTTTGTAGAAAAAACAAACATCTGACAAAATCCGGTCACAGACTGAGGAATAAATTAAACTACAGACTGTAGCACAGTATACCGTGTGCACATTACGCATTGTGATGTATTGTGTGTATTGTGCATTAGTCTGTGATGGGGTGTGGATGATCGTTTTGCATGTAAAAGTAAATGTATGGCCGTTTAATAGAGCAAAATCGACTTGAATACTAACATTTGACCTTCTAGATTCAGGAATGTATAATTAAACTCCAGTCCAAATATTAGAATTAACGATAGAGACATTTTAATGTTACAACGTTATACATCCACGGTCTGTCACCATAGCCAGATTTTTAGTGTACTGCTTCATTCGCTGGGCGACGCCACCATTCAATTGCTTACATTATTTTGGCGTTCTGTCCAGTCTGTGTATCCGTTAGCCTGTGGTTTAACTATGTCAATACATACAGCAGAATTATCAGAACTTAGTTTTGCGATATACAGACAAACCTGCATATTTAAGGGTCACTCGATGGAATGCCAAAAATTTCCTTTATACACTAGTGTTTGCGTTAGTCTTATTGCACTACATGAAACATAAATCTACTGGCAGTTTGGCTTGCTTGAAAGTGATAGGTACACTGCCTTCTAATTTGATGTCATTGCAAGTTGAAACTTTCAATTGGATCTATCATTGGATAAGACAATTTATAACTATCATAGTCCACCAACCTTAATCATGAAACTAAACAAATCCAACTCAAAGAACAGCATTATCTATAAGCAAATAAAATAATAAGTAACTATATATTTCTCAACTATTTCATAGAGCTAACAGTTGTTACCCACCACATCAAACTTGTCCCATGCGCTGTAGTTGTAGGACTTGATAGGTTGTGGCTTTTCCTTCTTATTTTCGGATGATTGGGGTTTTTTACGCTTTTGCCTTTTAGCCTCGTTTCTTACTGGTGGCAACTTCTGCACGACATAAAAATATAACTCTGTTGTATAACCACAAAACACCTGGCACCATCGCCAAATTTGCTATTTCTGTGCTGGGAGTTGGATTTTTGCTTTTAGTGAATTGCAAAGTTGAGGCATTTTTTACTGGGATCTGCGGTGCTGATCTGTCTACTTCATCAACGTTCTATCTCTCCATTTTCGATATAGTGCCTTGGACTTTCAAGACAAATCTTTATAAGGTTATGAGGAAACTTTACTTTTGTAGTATTTTAATGCAATATAACAAAATTATCTAAAAGCTGATATTGCATGATAATTGTTTTCAGTCCACTTTACAGCTGCTTTGATTTTTGGTAGTGGTACAATGTTGGTTAGGTGTTGCAAAAGCCGGACACATAGACCCAAACAACAGTATTATCATTAAACCGTGTGCATCCACTGGCAGGCCCGTAGCCAGGGGGGGTTCGGGGGGTTCGAACGAACCCCCCCCCCACCCCCAAGCCAAAAAAAAATTGTTTGTTGCAAATTTGGAAGAATTTCACCTCAGGTCGCTCTATTTTAGTGTAATAATTGCAAAATCTCCATCGTGCGGGAGGTAACAAGTGAAACACCCCCTCCCAGCAACCCTCCCCGGCTGCGTCCGCTTGGCTCCCCCTCCCGTCGCCTGTCGCTTCTCGCAGCCGGAAGCAAGGGCGTGTACAGGGGGCCAAGTAGTCCGCGGACGCCCCCCTTGCCACTCGCAGAAAACGCATCTGAGGATCAATTTAAAAAATTTCTGACGCGCCGCCAGACCCCTCCCTTGCGCGTGCCGCAGCTTTGGCTTACGGTTAATACCCACCTCTGGACAAATCCTGTACACGGCCCCTTGCCGGCAGCAAATTGCCAAGCATTTGAAAAAACGAACCCCACCCCCAATATAAAGCTGGCTACGGGCCTGCACTGGGGCAGTGAACACTGTTCAGAACAGTAAAATTCTTGTGCAAAAAATTTACAATAATACGCCGGCCGAAAGGATCACCGTAGTTGGTGCATGGGGGGTTTCAGAGGTGATGCAGTAGATCGTGTATGTTGGGCATATGATAGCGTAAAAACATAATCTGGTACGCTTTATTGCATAATAAATATTGCCATCGCAGGGTTCTCCCAGGAATGATAATGCACAAGCAGCGGGGGGGGGAGGGGGGAAAACTAGGGGGGTCCGGGGGCTGTATTTTTACCGTACGACGGAATTAATGCGAAAATTGGCCACCACAGCAATAACGGTATGTGGGGTTCTTGTATTATAAGAATAGCCGAGTCGTGTACTCAGTTACTGACAGTTAACCCTTGTGTACGTCTGCAGTGCATCGTGTAGCGTAAAAAAATACACGGCGTCGGATGTCCTGGTCGAGTACGGCAATTCTTAGAGCGGTCGATCCCGCGCTGGAGCAAACTTTTATTGTGTGAATTAAACGGGAACAGGATGATATTTCAAGACGGGGCGCCAACGATTTCAAACAGGGGGAGTTTCCCAAACGGGGCGCGGCGAGGCGCCCGTTTGCGCAAAGCGTAGGGAGAACCCTGCATCTATCACCTCACTGGCTACCCTACAATTCGCAGTGCTGGGGGTTGCAGTGGAGGAGATTAGCTTAGCGCATATGCTAAAACATTGCGGGGGGTCTCAAACCATCTTGATCCCCGAAGAGCACTGGTTCAATGGTTGTTCGATTACTGATTAGGCCTACGTGGTGCAGGTTGTACTTGTAGTTGTAAGTTGTAAGTTGTACTAGTACTAGTAGTACTACTACTAGGCCAAGTTGTAACCCTCATCACCACCATATCACCAGCAACTAATCCTACCCGTACCTTAACCTACCTTAATCCTAATCACATGTAAATCGCGGACGGCGCAGGAGCTACAATACAATACGTCAATAGTACTGCCAATGGGAAAAGAAGACTAAGTCCTAATCTATCTATAGCACCACAGCACTTGAAGCATCTTCAACCTGTAAACTACACGCCGGCGCCCATTGCGGCAACTACTGACCCTAAATAAGAGTCTCAAGTCTCAGTCTCTATATTTATGTGTCAGTGTGCGCGCAATGGCGCCGGCGTGTGTTTACAGTTGAAATGCTTCAAGTGCCTGTGAGGCCTACGGTATACCGGCTGTACATTAGCGAGGGGTTGCGAAGTACGTAGTTTATCATCTTTCTTTTTGACGTCCGTTTCCCACTTTTCCAATTCTCGCAGGTAGTCATTTAGTTCAAGAGAATTCTCTTTCACTTGCTGTTGGCATTCTAACATATTGAATTTCGACATCCTGCAAGATTTCGCAAGAAGAGATGTAATTTCTAAAATCAAAGCAGATGAAAGTTAAAACACGTTCGTGTTGTGTTGATTCGCCCACACCGCCACCTAGTGACAGTATTTCTTAACTTTTACTTGAACGGGCAAAAATTAAAAATCGGATGTCAACAAAAATATGAAGTCAATACCCTTTCATTATTATCTAAGTACAGTGGCTTAGACAGGTTCTCAGTTAATTGTGGGGGATGATTTCGCTGTCACTTCCATCAAAAAATATACGAAGAATAATATGTGCGCCTAGCGCACACCGCGAGCGCCACAGCCACAGGCACTTGGAACGTCTCGATAAAAAAAAAAAGGTAAATAAACACGAAATGTATTTACTACCATGTGTTTCTCTACTCTCTTTTGCCTATTATTGCCGATAACTTCCTCTAAATGCCGTTCAATGGCAAAATGTCAATAAATATTGTTCACGAACTCAACAATAATTTTTAACTCCAATTTAAAACAATATAATATAGTTTCTTGGAGGCAAGACAGGCAGCTGCCTCAATAATCTGGAGAAAAATATAATAAAAATGCAAGCGTTGTGAATATCGATCATCAGGTAGTCGTCCGTGCCGCACTCGTCGCGCCACACTATACGCACGTCGACTGAATGGGGGGGGGGGGCTCTGGCTCGTTATTATTCATTGAACTGGGTCACGAAATTTCGTTTCTATGGCATGTCTATAGTATTTGCTACATATATACTATATGATTTTGTTGAATGTATACAAATTTGCAGAATCGTAGAAATATAAGAAATACATCTCTTAGTAGAGAGCAACGAATCTCTATAGAGAATATAGTTTGGTGTAAAAAAGTGGATCCGATTGTTTTTCCTCAAATAAGTGTAAAGAGCTCAATCTTGTACACATTTGTTTCCCATTGGCCCGTGATAGTATATTGCAGATGCGAAGTATAATCAAGAGTGGATAATAGAGTCTCTATTATCCACTCTTGGTATAATGTATGATCTCGAACAACAAGAATAAATTTATTATAATATACAGTTACAATAGATAGTACCTACTGAGGCTGAAGGGGTCGTTGTCGTATCAGGTTCTACAGATATGTACCCGAAGTACGTATATGTATACACAAGTGTACCAGACCTGTATCTTCTCAGCATATAGGTACCCTGTGTTTACATAAACGTACCTGCCCCTGAGATGAAGATCGAATGAAGACGGGCATGGAGGAAGAGTAGGGGGCAGGAGGAGGAGGCGGAGGAGGAGAGGAGAAGGTGATTGAGTAGGGGGAGGAGGAGGAGGGGAGAAGGAGGAGGAGGGGAGGAGGGAGAGGAGGAGGAGCGGAAAAAGTAATGAAGATCGAATGAAGACGGTCATGGAGGAGGAGTAGGGGCAGGAGGAGGAGGAGAAGGAGGAGGGGAGAAGGTGATAAAGTAGGGGGAGGAAGAGGACGAGGGGAGGAGGAGGAGGAGGAGGAGCGGAGAAGGTGATGGAGATGGAATAAAGACGGTCCTGGAGGAGGAGGAGGGGAGAAGGTGTTTGAGTAGGTGGAGGAGGAGGAGGAGGAGGGGAGAAGGTGTTGGAGTAGGAGGAGGAGGAGGAGGAGGAGGAGGAGGAGGAGGAGGAGGAGGAGGGGAGACAGTGATAGATGAGCAAGAGGTGAAAAGGTGATCCTACCTATGCCCCCCTACTCTCCCTCCATCCACTTCTCCCTCGCTCTCCTCCCCCTCCTCTCCTCCTCCCCTACTGCCTCAATTCTCCCCTCTGCCTCCTCCGTCCCTACTCTATCACCTCCCCCTCCTCCTCCTCCCCTACTCTAATCACGCTCTTCCTCTCCTCCTCCTCCTCTCCTCCTCCCCTCTTCCTCCTCTTCTTCCTCTCCCTACTCCTTCCTCCATCGAGCGTCTTCGATTTGATCTCTCCATCCACCTTCCCGCTCTCCTCCTCCCGCTCTCCTCCCTATCCATCAACCTTTTCCCCTCCTCCTGCCTCTTCCCCCTACTCCTGTCCCTTGTCCGCTCCTCCTCCCCTCCCTCCCCTACCCTCACTTCTCCCTCCTCGCTCCTCATCCTGCCCCCTTACTCCTCCCCAATCGACCGTCTCATTCGATATCACGTCCCCTTCCTCCCGCCTCCTCCTCCCCGTCATCCCCTTCGCTAGCCCCCCTACTCTTCACCTTCTCCTTCCTCCCCCTCCTCCTCTCCTCCTTCTCCTTCCTGCCTACTCCTCCGTCCATTGACCTCATTCGGATCTCATCACGCTTCCCGCTCCCCTCCTGCTACCTACTCCATTTACCTTCTAACCTTCTCCTTCTCCCCTCCTACCCTCTCCTCTTCCTCCTCCCCTCCCTCCTCCTCCTCCTCTCCTCCGGCCCCTACTCCATCACCGTTCTCCCTCCCCCCCTATCCATCACTTCTTCCCCTCCTCCTCCTCTCTCCTCCTCCTCTCTCCTCCTCTCCGCTCTCATCTTCCTCTTCCTCTCCTCTCCTCCGTCCTCACTCCTCCTCTGCTCCTCTCTCCACACCTCCTGCCCCTACTCTTCTCTCACCTCTCATGACGTCTTCATTGCCGATCCTCTCATCTCAGGGCAGGGTACGTTATGTAAACACAGGGTACATTATAATGCTGAGAGAGATACAGTCTGGTAACTTTGTGTATACATATACGTCTCGGGCTACATTCTAGGTAGATACCTGATAACGACAACGACCCCTTCAGCTGCCTACTCAGCTCATTTCATATGAAAAAATACCGATTGCAAGTGCCCCACTTGCCACAGGCACTTGGCCTGTTTCATAATAAAATAATGGTAATACAATACAACTTGTCCAGTACTAGACGTACGAGTACCAGTAATAGTCTTAATGGTTTGATTTAATGTAATTAACTTCACGTTCAATACCGAT
>NW_014577079.1:926666-934166 GCF_000485595.1 Priapulus caudatus
TCTACTCCTCACTCATCACCTTCTTCCTTCCTCCCCTTCTCCTGCCTCCTCTCTCCTCCCTCCTCCTCCTCCTCCTGCCTCCTCATGCCCCCTTACTCCTCCGTCCATGCACATTCTCGCCCTCCTCCTCCTCCAATACACCGCTGCAACACATAGCGCGCAATATATCCCGCAACGCCATCTGCACATTTTTATTAATAAATTAAATACAATATTAGTGAAATAATATAGACGCAGTGTCGCGTATCACAAGTAGTGCAGGTTTCCAACGGAATATATTCACGCTCTTATAGAAATATTAGTAGTAATTTGTTATGTAAATGTTAATCGCATCCATTTTAAAGACGAGACTACAAATTTTCAGAACTTTTTTCTCTGGGATTTGGGGGCAGGGGAATAGCTACACCCGCTAGATCGTAGAGTAGGGATGGGATATAGGGTATGGATTAAAAGCCTAATAAATGTAAATGCCGTAAAGTACGTTTAAACCAACATGTAGTCATACGAAACGCCAAGTCTCATACACTAACCGCCTCCGTCGTCATCACTCGGCAGGATCAAGAAATTTGACGTAGGCCTATACTTGACGCTCCTTATTATACATTCTGTGACTGATCTATTACTTCTACCATGCACTCATTGCGCCAAACATCGTGACAACAAACATCAAAATCCCTCTATTCTTTTATAATCCTCTCTCTTTTAATACAGTAAAAAAGCAATGATATTTACAAGTTTAATCGACATACTTGCTGTCGATGCTGTAACAAAAAATAGACATATGTATCTAGTTGTGTAGACATGCTACATTACGACTGTGATAGCACTTAAAGTAATCTTAAATTATTAGCCATGCATTAACCAGTTAACTAAATCTGGCTGATGGGGATAATGCGTAAATGACACCGTGAAAGCAATAGCATGGATACCCGGGGACTCGAGATTATCCAATACTTTTCAAGGACTATCGTCAGCTGACCGAACAGTAACCTACCTTGATATGTAGCTGGTTTTTGTTCGCTGATTCTTTATGCCACAACAACCGCATCTTTATATGCCATTAAGAACCAGACCATTTTCGCGACGAGCTTAACAAAGGGCACTTTATGATACGCATCTGCAGGCCTATTTTTTGTTGTGCCAAATACCTATACTTACACACACATAGCAAGGGCCTATATATATATATATATATATATATATATATATATCGAAATTGGTGCTAGATTCCTATATTGCTAGATAGATAAGACGCACAACTGTCGTACCGACTCGTACGTTGTATAATATAAGGCATCTAATAATAGTTAGGCCTAGTAACAAATAAGCGGTTACATTACTTGCGATTTATACTCGCTATGTCGTTAATTACAAACACCCACGCACACACGCACACTCATACTCACACGCTCGCGCGCGCATGCATGAACACACTATCTAATAGTACATATCGCGTAAATTGAATGTGTAGTACAATTATATGTTTATAAATGACGATATGTAGCCGATTCTACACACTGCAATGAAAAACATACACGCACATAGAAAATCATCTATATAATGCGGTTATATTATATATGTTATATATATATATGGCCTATGTGTTCCTCTGACCGGCCCCTCCGATTTCATAGAAAAAAATCGCAAATGCATAATAAACGTAAACCACACTTCAATATGCAATAGATAACACGTCAAAATGGTTTGGCCAGCCCAATCTTATTCATTTTTGTTTATTTTATTAGCTTTACATTTCGTTTATATCTTGAAAATACAGAAGTTTACTTTTACACAGTTTGTCATCACCCATTTTTTTCATTTCTGTCAATTTCATTCATTTTATATTTAATTTATGTCTTGAAAACCTAGAAGACCGTCACGTACACCACTGTCCAGATTAATATTTGCCCAGTTACGTAACCAAAATCTACACACACACACACACACACACACACACACACACACACACACACACACACACACACACACACACACACACACACACACACCACACCTCTCCGTATAGGAACTTGTTACGAGTTTTATTCGGTTTTTCCGTTTCTCAGGTAGGAATTTGTTTACGGTTCTGATGTAACAATTACCGTGTATAGTAGTAGTACCCAGTGTTTCTATTCCGTTACAACCTGTCAAGCTTACCCATCGACTCACTGAACGGTAAATATTTCCCTTTTTCCAAAAATCTTGACGTTAGATGTCAGCGGAAGAAGCAAATAAAAGAAGACGTTGTGAAGACGGTAATAGCCGTAATTCCGCGCGGTCACCTATAATCTTTTGCTCCGGCATTCGTCTACGCCACTCAGGCGGAAACCAGTCGGCCCTAGCGACCCACTTTCTCTCCTCTTCTCAACTCTCGCTTTTCATCTGCGCTAGTAGTTTGCTGTGCGATGTATAAAAGCCGTCGTGTTAGAATGGAGGCACTTCTCGAAAAAGAACCGAGCGAAGTGCATCCGCTTTTTTTCGGCAATTTCTAAACATGGTACGTAGTATATTAATGTTTTGGATGAGCATGTGCATTCTTGTGAATCGCGCTGATAATAGAGCATAATAGAGGTGTTATTATTAGTAGTAACATAACCAAAAGAATTATCTGCTTATTATTCATTTACTTTCTGGTAACAATAACAGTGCTAGGCATGAATTACCCTGGAAAACTTGGAATATAATGATTAATTATGAAGTAAACTTGGATACTAGTGAATAATTAGTGATCATGGTAAGCCTTTTTATTTGATCATGGTACGATTTTTATCTAATGCACAATAGTACATTCATTTTCATCTACCGATGTAGATGTAGAAATTTATTTTCGAGTGCGAGTCTGCTATTATTACAAAGCGTGGATTTTAGGATGAGAACTTACGATCGTTTACATCATTACTAACGACAACATTTATGGAATATATGGTAAGAATTAATTTTTGAAAGCTTCCCATGTAGATAAAGAGAGAGAGGGTGAGTAGACATAAGCGAAGAGGCAAGGAGAGAGAGGAGATGAGAAACAGACAGACACACATAGAGCGAGACAGAGACAGAGGAACAGAGATAAGAGCCTGAAAGAGAGAGGAGGGAGGCGCGTGAGAGCGAGCGACGAGCGTTAACAGATTATTTTATCTATTGAATAATACGGTAAAAATTTAATGAAATTAAAAGATTCAATAAAAGGTTCAATGCAATTAACTACCCACTAGTCTCAATTGGCACCGAGGTGCAGCTTGACCACTTGCTTTGGAAATCTTTCTGTTTTTTTATTACGTTGGGAAATCAAGTTTGCTGTAGAAACGGTAGCTACGGTAAATGCGTATCTACACAATTAACGCAACGTCACGTCAAGTTATCGTATAAATCTAGATGCTATGAAGGACCTGTTCGTGTTAATGCTACGCAAATGGCACAACGCGAAAAAACTCGATTCGTGAATTCTATCATGCATTGCATCTCTTAACTGCGAGGGTTATACTTATATGTAGACTCTTTTTAATTGTTTAAACCAGTTCCCCTAATACCGTTTGCGTACGTAGAGTTGGCTCTGGGTAACGACGATGGGGAAGTCTAGGGATATAGCTAGTGGTCATTATGAGAATGTCAGCATATGCAAGCGAAAGTCAACTTAAGCGGAAAAGTAAATATTAGACATTTTCAACGAAACAATGTAATGATAAAATGTGTGCGCAAGGTTTAGATAGCGAGAGTGTAACTAGCTATACAAGCACTTCTAACGAGTAATCGTGCTGCTTCAACCTTAATCCGTTAACCGCGTAGTATATATATATACCACCTAAAACATATGCCGAACTCACTTATTGACGGCTTTATCTTTGGTGTCTGAAAGGCGCATATAGACGTAATTTAGGAACATCCGAGGAAGAATAAGACTACTCGTGGCCAAAATGAAGACGCTCTCGCGCGGATGTGCGCGCGCGAATCCACGCTGTGCTACATTTCAAACACAACGACGTCGAAATTAGCGTTATTGGCGACGAAAATCTCATAGAATTGGCAAGATGTTCATACAATTAGTTCGAAGGCCGACTAACGACAGCGAGGCGGAGTAGAATGAGTGAGATAAAATCAATACGCGCACACGGAATCACGCAAATTTGCTCTCCGTTAAATATCATGCGCACAGCGGGAGCTCCCTGGAGACAGAGTTTTAGGATATCATCGACTAAATTCAATGCCGTCTAGAGTTGGCTTTAGTTACGCCCTAGATTTTTGACACATTTGTGTGAGCAGTAAAAACAGCCGTTCGCGAATACGGTTACTAGACAGTAGCGAATTACGCTGCGCGTGCAATCCTGCCTAAGCTTCCAGATATTTCGTGAGTGTCCGTGCAGAAACTGGGACCGGTTTAGAGGCCTTCCAATAGTTTAAGAAATCAAAATTTATGAATTCATGCACAATTCGGTATACGGAGTTATGAATTCGGATATCGGAAATGGGAATTATGAATTTGGCATTTCGAAATAAGCAATTTTATCAGACCATGCAACTTGGTCGTTCTATAACATGTTGATGATACATATAACATGTGATATTAGATGGAGATAGCACATAGAGAAGGACATAGCTAATTAGCAGGTAAAATCAGCTAAGCAGCGTATCTATCTCGCACAGTGTGCTTCAATGTATTATATTGAGGGTGACGAATCGCAGTACAACATGCAGAGAAGCTTTAATTAACTAGACTGCTAGGTGTTGCTTACTAACGTGGTCGATACACATCAAGTCCGCGCCCGCGGACAGCGTCTAACATCTACTACACCATTGTCTTTAGTAGTATAGATCCACGTACCCCATTACTCAACACAAAGCGTCAGGCGCGGTAGAACGATAGATAGTGGTCGAATACGAAAAAAATAACGTAAAAAGCGCAGTGTCAACCGTATATATTGCGTTTAATATCATTATTACCGCTGCCAAGGGATTGGCAGGAGGTTATGTTTTCATCGGCGTGTGTTTGTTGGTTTGCGGGTTTGTGTACAGCCTAACTGAAAAAGTTATGGACGGATTGTCATAAAATTTTCAGGATAGGTCAGAAATGGGCTAGCTACTTAGAATTGATGAGATTTTGGTGGTGATCCGGATCCAATTAATTAATTAATTAATAACATTTTCAGGATAGGTCGGAAATTGGGTAACTTAGAATTGATGAGATTTTGGTGGTGATCCGGATCCAATTAATTAATTAATTAATAACATTTTCAGGATAGGTCAGAAATGCGGTAACTTAGAATTGATTACATTTTGATGGTGATCCGGATCCAATTAATTAATTCATAAAATTTTCAAGATAGGTCAGAAATGGGCTAACTTAGAATTGATGACATTTTGGTGGTGATCCGGATCCAATTAATTATTTAATTAATTACTTAATTAATTAAATTTTTCACAGTGACAGAATTCAGCTGCCTTGGCGGAGGTCTGCGCTCTCTGAGTGCTCTAGTTATTATTATTATTATTATTATTATTATCATCATCACCATTATTATCATCATCATCATCATCATCATCATCATCATCGTCATCATCACCGCCACAACCACCATCATTATGATCATCATCGCCGTCGTCGTCGTCGTTGTCGTCGCTGTTGTTTTTATCATATACTACTTATATTATATGATTATGCTCGCTGTGCTTTATATTACTATGGCCATGTCACTTATATAATGATTATATCTACTATCATAGCCGATCCCATCGCGTACCGTCTCATACAACAATTATATTAATAAAAATATAATTGCATTGAACTGATGCACAGTATATGCAAAAAATCGTAGTCATGTCGGTAGGACTGGGCAACACCGTATAGGACGCACCTCAGGAATCAACTGAGTCTGTGCGTAACAAGGCTGTGTTAACGAGTTACGTGAACAAACGAGGACAGAAGTTCGTGTTTGTTCGCAGCTACGCCACTGCCTGATACTACTGGCCGTTGCCATCGCCAGCAGCGTCGCCGTCGTGCCCTTTGACCCCTACCATCATCACGTCGCCGTCTCCACGAATCCGTCTCCGTATTATCGCTACCACGCAGGTACGCATCTTCGTCACATTTTCACGCGGAATATAGATTTGTAAAAAAAAATACACAGAGCGTAAGTATACCCAGCGTTTCTTTAGCATATCTTTAACCGTCTACCTGGTAAAAATGTGTGTTTAGCGTAGCCTACATGTAGTTAAAAGGTTAAAACATCCTAGCGATTTTTTCAGAAACCAAAACTGTTCCAGATTCGCATAAAAAATTACTTACCATAGCAAATGTAGAGAGTCGTAATTAAGTGTTCGCATACACCGAACAGTAAAATATATGTATAATGGAGAACATTAACTATAACGAGATGAGAAAAAAAATCACATCATTTTTTATTTCGTGATTGCGGTTTTGTCGAAAAAACGAGATTTTCAAAAAAGCGACATAGTCACTCGAGCTCTACGGCCGTCCGTAACAGATCCGACACTAGACGTGCCATTTGTCCATCTCAGAGCAGCAAGAGCGACAGCGAAATGCAAGATGATTACGTCTGAAAAGACGCCATTGTCGTATCGTTGCCCGTCCCGACACTTAATTTTCTCTCGTCTACTGTTGCCTAATATCCATCGGCGCGTGTTTTGCCACAACCTTTTAGCGAGTTATATCGCCGGGAATTTCCTGAAATTGGAGTGAGAGTTGCGGTCTGAGTAACGCGGTAACTGTCGCTCCGGGGTTGCCGAGATGTACGCGGAGATACTGAAGACGCGCGTGCGATACCGGCTGCAATAATGCACACAACGAGAGATTATTATATAGTCCAGTTCACACGCGTGCGATGGTAGATTTTATGGCAGGCGCTATAAATACATTAAATGCGCCAGCTGACATTTAGTTGAGGCTGCGCTGCATTCGTCCTTTCCATAAAATAATCTGCAAGAGAGTAAGTCTGTATACGCGCCACGAGTAATGTTGTCGGAAAGGAGATTATACTGCGACTACAATTAGGAATATGCTATAGCCGTAAAAACGACTGTCAGCGATGTCACAAAGGTATTATAGCATTGCGGCAAATGTATGAACACTGGAACTTGGGCAAAGGATCAATGATTGCATAAAAGATGTCTACCTTTACGGATGTTTGTTTTGATACGCCATCAGATATAATGTTTCGCACAAATTAGCACGGATTTATTTACTGTGTAATCAAGTTTCGACTTTCTTAAGGAATAAAAGGTTAGGATTACGAATAAAACTACGAGTAGGCCTAATCACCGTTCTGAAAACGACCTCAATGATTGTAATTAACAACAATAAATTTCCTGCTGTGTAAATGTACCTCGAGTAGCGATTATGATGAAGAATTCTACTTTTTTCAATTTATCTAACGCGTGAAGCAAAGCAAATGTTTCAACCTTCACAGGAGCCTCATGCAACCCCATGATTTTTTGCATTGGGTGTTCTGAGTTCAGAGTAGTTTCCGTCTTGTGTTCTAGCGCACGATTCCT
>NW_014577079.1:939166-944211 GCF_000485595.1 Priapulus caudatus
CGTAACTACTCGTAACAACACATAACTACTCGTACCAACACGTAACTACTCTTAACAACACGTAACTACTCGTAACAACACGTAACTACTCGTAACAACACGTAACTACTCGTAACAACACGTAACTACTCGTAACAACACGTAACTACTCGTAACAACGCGTAACTACTCGTAACAACGCGTAAATACTCGCAACAACACGTAACAACACGTAACAACACTTACCTACTCTGAACAACGCGTAACTACTCGTAACAACACGTAACTACTCGTAACAACACGTAACTACTCGTAACAACGCGTAACAACGCGTAACTACTCGTAACAACGCGTAACTACTCGTAACAACGCGTAACAACGCGTAACTACTCGTAACAACGCGTAACAACGCGTAAAAACGCGTAACTACTCGTAACAACACGTAACAACACGTAACTACTCTTAACAACTCGTAACTACTCGTAATGACTCGTAATAACCCGTATAACGACTCATGACATCCTCTAACGCCGGTCTTGCTCCAACTCCAATCCACAACATCCATGGCCCCGAAAACATCGTAAAGTTACGAGAGAATAATAGCTAGGATTCGGTTAATGTTGTGACTAATGTGAAGACTAAATTAAACGTTTTTGACAACGCCCCCAGGTTACCAGCTGCGTATCAGCGTACCGGAAACCGACCAACGGAAAAAAAGAACCATGAACAGAACATGGTCCGATCTATTCCATGGTCCGGTCCATCCGGTCCATGGTCCGGTCCGGTCCGGTCCATGGTCCGAACATGGTCCGGACCGATCTATAGTCCTACGGGTCGTTGGTCCTACGGGTCGCTGGTCCTACGGGTCGTTGGTCCTACGGGTCGTTGGTCCTACGGTTATTAGTAAGAGGGGTAGAGTGAATGCCCAATTTGTTTTAAATCACATTTTTTTATTTTTTTTATTTTTTTTTAAATTTAAATTTTAAATTGTATTTGTTAAAATTTTCTTTAAAAAATTTTTTTTCTAATTTTATGTATGTGGCTTTTTACTATGATTGAAGTATGCACCAGACAGGAGTGGAGGAGGAGGAAGAAAATAATTCTTAAACTATTTCAGTGTCATTCACCCTCAAGACCATATCACAAAATTTCATTCACCCACGACGAAATTTCCTTCTGTTTTTGGTCTAGTTTTATTCACCTCAAAATAATTTCATTCAACCTTGGGTGAACCATACACCAGTTTAAGAAGTATTGTGGTACACCACACAGGCAGTCCAGCTGCTGTGTAAATACACTGTGTATATTTTTGACCAGTATAATTATTTTTATTGTTAGTATTCATTAGTTATAAGTTTAATGTGCATCAGCGTATTATTTGTATCGTGCACCGTAGGACACGTTGGTCCTACTTAAATTTACCACGTTGGTCGTGGGTAATTTAAAATTTAAAAAAATTAAATTTAAACAAAATGCATTAAAAATTAAATTTAAAAAAATTAATCAAAAATTAAATTAAATTTTAAATTTTAAATTAAAAATTAAATTAACAAACTATTAAAGAAAAAAATTACGTGTGCCTGCGTGCACCGTAGGACCAACGACCCGTAGGACCAACGACCCGTAGGACCAGCGACCCGTAGGACCAACGACCCGTAGGACCAACAACCCGTAGGACTAAAGAACTGTAATCACAAACATGGGTGAATAATGACAAATTTACATAATTTGTCTTTATTTACCCCTGATGATACTAATGACATCCTCCTACCCATGCCAGACACTTACCACCCATGCTGTGCGCCACGAAATGCACCACAGTATAGGAGTCGATTCAATTAACAAAACATGCTACACGCAAATTAAATATGAAAAACGCAGAACATTGCAAACGTTACGTCGTCAACGGCGACTTAATATCTCGCATAGAATGCGTAGATGCTTTATGTGGTAAGTCGGAAATCACACAGACTAAACATCAAAGCAAAATGGCGCTTCGTTAACTTTGTAGCAACCGCAATGAAGGCAGAATCATAACATATTAGCGATATTTTAGGGCACAATATGCGGCTGTCTATTTGTAGCCTGACGTAATTACTAATGTCTGGTGAATAATACACAGCGTCGCAGGGATCGAGTGGATCTCATCAGGACTACTATGCAATTACAATAATAATACATGCATTAAAACGCTAACGCGTCAATCGCGTAATGATGCAAAGTATATAGCGAGCAAACGGTGTGTGTTTTTTCATTAATTTTTTTGTATAGTTGCGAGATAGAGATCAAGCCGTGCGAACCGAATCCATGCAAAAACGGCGGCGTGTGCAGGAAAGCTGGAGGACACTGCAATCACACGACGTTTGCGTGTGACTGTCCCTACGGTCTGAAGGGCGACGTGTAAGTAGATGTGAAAACGATATATGCGCTTGTTTGCTGCGGTCGTGTGTTCTAATACAAACAGCTGCTCTCAAGTTGCTATTCTGTATTTCCCGTGTGAGTCGGTTAAATATATGGTAATTGCGTCAATATAGGCAACAATAAACCTTCCTTGTGGCATATAACAAGAGATATATGGGTGTAGCTCGTTTGCTACGGTCGTACGTTTATTCAAATGTCTGCTATCAAGTTCCTAATGTTATTACCGGATCCGTTACCATTCCACCACATGCATTATCTATAACGTATAGACTTGCTTAATCATCTTCTATCATCGTACATGCTAGATATAGTTTCAGAAGTTAAAAAATGAGTGCTAACTCATTATCTAATGTTATCTAATCTAGTGTTAACATCTTATTATCTAACTCCTTATGATATGACGGAATGACACACGACTCATATACTATCTGATTTGTTTTCGCAACGCAGGTGCGAACTCGGTTATGGACACCCAAAGCACTAAAACCACGATGTTTGAAGCGGACGATGAAAGAGCAAATTCAAGATTAAAGGCATGACCACAAACGGAGAAGCAGTCCGTTAATGATTTTCTGCAACGCGGTGTCGGTAAATACCCCACGATGTTTGAAGCACGGAATGAAAGGCCAAAGCTAAGATTAAAAGGATGACTGTGAATATACAAAATCGTATGCGCTTGCATAAAACATTTGTTGTCAAGCCACAGAATTCTATATGCATTGAAACTCCAACGCCATTTATATGAAATCAGAGAAGATTTTCTCTTGCTTTGTGCAGAAAATGTTGAATGAGACTAAAAAATATACGGTGTGCAATAGCAACCGCGTACACAATATTAGATGCTAAAATATACATAAAATCAGGAGTGGATAATAGAGTCTCTATTATCCACTCCTGATAAAATATTACTCTTATGTATCTTACTCTTGACAATGTGCTCAGTAAGGCTATGCCCGTTTTTGACACATAATATCGGTTTATATATTATATATGTATCATTTATCTTATATAGTTGTTTCCCGTAAATTTAGTTACTGTAATTAGTTTGTCATAGTTCGTGGCGCTAGACTACACGCCGTTGAACCGTTACTGTATGCGCTACATTTAAAAGATTATTTAAAAAAGTTCAATTTCCTAATAATAATTATATATAGGCCTACTATGCCATAATAATTTTTAAATATTTGTAACATTATATTTAGTGGGCAGTTAGAAATAAATAAATATAATCCGTTTAGCAACTTTTTGTATGTATATTATTGTGTGAATATTGTACAATAACACTTGTATGTGTGCTATGTATATGTCAATAACAATATATGAGTGTAACAATACCAGCGATAGCATAATGGACATAATGTTACATTGCATATACACGAAAACCCTGTGAAAAATATGCTGATGAAAAAGGATAACTTTCAAGCAATATGGTTCTTAAACTAAACACGTAAAGTCCGTTTAAACATAGGCATAAATTAATGAACATGTAAGAAATACTATTTATATAGAGTGCGGTATTTCCTAGCTGTCCGACTGCCTGTCTGTTTGTCTGTATGTCTGTCCGTTTTTCATGCATGTATTTGCACATGCGTGCGTGCATGCGTGCGTACGCATTTGAGAGAAAAAAGTAGGTAGCAGATTTAGCATAACCTGACCGCAACGTCTGTCATCGTGTGACATTACAAAGTTTTCGTATTGTGTTCCCATCTCTGTGGAACAGTAGCTACCTATCTGCTCTCAGTAGATATTGTGAGCGATTCGTGCGCTGGCTCACAGATTACATGGCTTTTTCCATAATGTCGTAGATGAAAAACCGCTCCAAAATCATTTAGCACGTAGACGATCCATTAAATATCGCACAAGAACGGAATTTGTTAAATCTACGCTACATCCAGGTTGGGCGGATGGCACCACACCTTACACAACGTAGAAAATTCGCCGCACGCGAACAGCAGTGACATTTTGCATAGATCCATCGTCTGCTGGTTGCCGTGGAAACAAGCGATGCGCGAGGTCGTTGGCTGCTAGGGATAATGACGCTGCGGACTAGGAGCCGATGCGGCGCATTCGATAAACGACTTGTTTTGAGAATGAGCGTGCATCGCCGTCGAGGTGTAACTCTTCTGCTAACATCTGGACGCTAGTATCTCGCATAAATTAACCCGATAAGATTGTCACATCGTCGCCAACATGTCCACTCACGTGTACTGAGATAGGACAACGCACGCCGAAAGGTGAGTGGAAATCGTGTGAGCTGTTTTGAAGGGAAACGTAGAAGGCTCGCTGATGTTACTAGACGCAATACGAACGAGCGTCTCTCCTTCGTATAGGTGTAGCGAAGCTGTGGGACGCGTGCAATTTCATCACGTTTTTTTACTTGTTGCATTGCTTCTAATTGAAGTCTGAAGTGAATGAGCATTGCTGACGTACCATTGGTGTAACTCTAATCATTCATTTTTATTTATTCAGTCCCGGCACCGCGAAAATGGGTATCGATTAAAATTTTCTTCGCTAACATATGGCCTCTTATCAAAAAATAATTGGTTTTGTAACGATACCGTCACAATCAGCTTGTTTGTTATGCACACACGCACACACACACACACACACACACACACACACACACACACACACACACACACACA
>NW_014577079.1:949784-957607 GCF_000485595.1 Priapulus caudatus
ACACACACACACACACACACACACACACACACACACACACACACACACACACACACACACGCATAAGCGCACGTAAACGCACGCACACACACACGCAGCTAGATGCTACATGCAATAAAGATTTTATAATAACGTACACACTCACAGGAACACACGCGTGCACTCACGCGTGTACGTATGCACTCACGCGTTCACACACGAGCGCGCACGCGAGAGTATTCAGGGCAAACGCTATTTCAAAATCAAAAGCATCAAGCGTCTGACTATGTTCGAACGTTACCGCTCCCTCTCTCACTAACTATCGCTTTTGCGTGCAGATGCGAGGAAAAGAAACACGCCTGTGATCCAAATCCATGTCTACACGACGGTATATGCAAGCCCAGCCCCCATAGTTACCACGACTACATTTGCGAATGTCAACATGGCATAACAGGAAAGATGTGAGTGCGTACGTGAAATATCACGATTGCTTAGGAGAAGCAGTGATTATTTCGAATCACAATCGGTAATTAATGTAGGCGTATTATCGAGTTAAGCAGCTGTGGCTGTTAATAAAACGAATTGGTGGTAAATAGGAGGCAAGGGGCGTTTAGGCGTTGTAACCTCTCCATCTTAATTACCTAAACATAATAATTCCGAAACATACGCCCGCGATGGTGTCATAATTATTTTTCGTTACGCACATGATTTCTCACACGTAATAAGAGTCGATGGCTATAACAAGACACATGCGATGAAGCCCACTGTATAGTTTATGCGCGCTTGATATGATAATGCTTACATAAAAAAGTGTTAGTATTGTATGTTTAAGTACAGTTTAATTTATATAGTTCATATGTCTGGTGTTCATTTAACGTTTCTGTTCACGATCGATACCAATGTTTGTGATGCTTCAACCAAACCTGCGTGATATAAACAGAACGTTTTGCTTCTAGCGCAACACACAAGCCGTTATGCGCATAAATTGCGTTTTCTAGATTTCATGTAGTTTGATCTTGGACTGATATATTCTGCAGTATGCTTATATCTATACATGTTTTGTGCTGATGTTTATGCTTATTTATGATGCTCATGTTATATTATACATACATTTATGCTCACACTGTGCTCATATTTATGCCTATGTATTATCCTTATGTGTATGCTCAGTTATTATGCTCCTGTTGTATTATGCTCAAATGTATGCTTACATTATGCTTGCGTTTATGCGTATGTATCATGCTTATTGTGCCATATGCTTACATATAGATGCGAGATCAATCCATGCGCTGGAGAGCCGTGTCAAAACAACGGTGTGTGTAAACCAACAGAAGGTGCCTACGGACCCACGTACGAGTGTCTGTGCACTTACGGATATGACGGATACAAGTACGGCTGGTTATTGATCGATTAGACACTAGGGCACGGAGACTCTAGAGGTTCTCTCTAAGTATGACGTCAGAGCTATATCGCTACAAGTATGTGTAGGTGGTAACACCTACTCAGTAATAGTAATGCATGTTACTGTATCTCGCCCGTAGAAGATATAGATATAGAATCGCACGAGAGACCGCATTGCACTCACCTTCTCCCGTTATAATTTCTGTCGCCTGCGGTTGTTTATCTGTCGCCTTACCTTTATGCTGTGGAAACGCATTACTGTTGCTCCATTATCTACATCCCAAAACGGTCTAGATTTATTCCTGTAATAGAGTACAAAAAAGATAGGTTTCGTATTTTATGTAAAGCATTCTGACGCCGAATGTCCCCTGGACACAGAATTGGTCACTATTACGCGAATATTATTTGTGTAGCTCCTTCGACTTTGTAATGGAGACGAATTTACAGGCGATTATTGAATAGGCTTCAATTCAATGCTCTATAGGGTCGTATTAATCCTTTCAGGTGCGAGGATGATATTGACCCTTGTGAGCACAACCCGTGCGACAACGGAGGTGTGTGCCAAATCAACCGCCAGTACCGGCACAGTGGATATGAGCCGGAAACCACCTGTGTCTGCCCCTGCACCCATCTAGGAGACAGGTATATATATTATTTCTCTCTCTCTCTCTCTCTCTCTCTCTCTCTCTCTCTCTCTCTTTCCGACAGCTACTCAGTATACAGCTATACACATATATAGGTAAACTTCGGTCGCCTAACATCGGTGGCGCTACAGCCCCGCGCACAACGACACCCGGCAATGCCAATATACAATGTTTACTTATTATTTGCATGTCACCTGTGTGTGCTATTGCAGGGTCACCGTGTGGTACGCGGGGCTGTCGTGCGCAGACACGCTAATAATAAAAACGTGATAAAATACTTCGTATATGCATCGTGAGATCTTGATCACATCTATATGATTGTAAATGCGTGTGGATGTTATATGGATATGATCATACTATACACTCTATACACATCTTCACGATGCATATACATAATACACAGTGTATATACGCATAGATATTGTATAGTTATGTTTACACTATAAAATCACAAATAGGTATTGTGTGGATATGTTCATGGTATCCACGCAATATTGTCATGTAAATGCTGTGACGCTAAACGACTATATGATCTAATGGACTCGAGGGCTGAGTCGAGCATATATGTGCTGAGAATGTAAGGGCTGAGTGTGGGTGAATATGAGCTGCTAGCCGCGCGTGTAGGGTAACGTGGAATGCCTGAAGCTGTGTAAGGTGGCAGCACGCAAGAGCATGCAGGATAATGCTAATAGTGCGTGATGCATTACTGCTGGAGTTCGTCGCCGATTTCTCTCAAAGTTATTAAAAATAAAGTGCGATTATTATATTAATTGCTATATAGTATTAAAAGGCGCACTCAACTCGCCTGTGTACGTGGCATCCATCTTCGTAGATATAATTTCGAGAAAACATTTACAGAAGACCGTGCATTAGGGTAATCTATGGCGGGGTTATCTACGTCTTGCTATTGCAGCAATCTATTGACGTTTGTGACGACCACAATATACACGGTTTCTATTTTCAACCGTAGACCATAGCCAGCTGAAAGGGTAGCAGCTGGGAAATTAAGGTGAAGGGCATCAAGTGAAAGGCACGTTCAATATTAAACGTCTGCGACCCTTTATTGTTCACTCTCCAAATACGTTAGTTAAAAGTTTAGATCGATACATGTCGTAACTCGGGGCATTTTTCAAGTGAACGTTGAGACGTGCGGACCCACCTCGATCTGTGCGTTTAGTTCTGTGTGGTTACATAGCACAATATAGGTGAGACATGATCATAATACATTACGTTATTTGCTACGCACGACTTATTGACTCTGCGATAATAATATATAGCAAAACATGACTGATAGCATGCCAATAATTCCTTAAATTATCAGCAAGCAAGAACAATCTGTTGTTAGCCAATATCAATTTAAACTGGGCAAGTTCATTTGTTTTCTGTGCGGAACCTTGTGGTTGTTTGATCGGAAACGAAGCGTGGACGAAACTCCGTGTGTTCACTCGGTGTCGCTAACCACTACTTGTTGATTCCCTTGCGGCCGATAGCGACAGCGTGGGATGTCTCCCCCCAACCACGCACCCGTGTTTGTTAACGCGCTACCCATCGTGTGCTCGGCATGCTAGAGACATTCTACGAAGCGCGTTTAGCTTTAGTTACGGAAGGATCGTATCGCCGTCATCAGGCGTTGCCGCGCGGCGATATTCGACGATAATACATACAATAGTGTCGATGAGGCCAACGACTTCTAAAGCAGTACGCAGCGCTTTTGTGCGAAACGGATTTCCTACGGTAGCCTCCCGCGATAATGCATCAGGGCAGGAGATGCGAGAGCGGCATAATCGAATATTCATGCAATGGGGGCTTTGCCGCGCGTCGCCTCGGCCGACGACGCGCGTGGCCGCAGATTACGGTTACACTGATTGCCAGTGTTCTTCCTCTAACCTCTCTGCGCACAGCTCTTAGCACTTCGGGGCTACACAGCGTCCGTATATTGCGGCACTAGGCGCGCACACAATGTGCGTGTGCGACACACGAGATGATGTCGCAGGTTTCGGATGTCGCCGGCCATGCGTCACGCGCTGTGGTAATTACACCGCTGAACGCGAATTGTGAGCAGGCGTCCGGTCTCCTGTTCTTCAGTTTTATATGCGTCGATCAAATAGGGTCGGTGGCCGGGATTCATACGTCAGAATATGTACGAATAAGAGATGGCATATCGACATCGATACAGAAACCACTATAAAAGTATTTAAATTTTAAATTAAAAATTAAATTAACAAACTATTAAAGAAAAAAATTACGTGTGCCTGCGTGCACCGTAGGACCAACGACCCGTAGGACCAACGACCCGTAGGACCAGCGACCCGTAGGACCAACGACCCGTAGGACCAACGACCCGTAGGACCAGCGACCCGTAGGACCAACGACCCGTAGGACCAGCGACCCGTAGGACCAACGACCCGTAGGACCAACAACCCGTAGGACTAAAGAACTGTAATCACAAACATGGGTGAATAATGACAAATTTACATAATTTGTCTTTATTTACCCCTGATGATACTAATGACATTCTCCTACCCATGCCAGACACTTACCACCCATGCTGTGCGTCACGAAATGCACCACAGTATAGGAGTCGATTCAATTAACAAAACATGCTACACGCAAATTAAATATGAAAAACGCAGAACATTGCAAACGTTACGTCGTCAACGGCGACTTAATATCTCGCATAGAATGCGTAGATGCTTTATGTGGTAAGTCGGAAATCACACAGACTAAACATCAAAGCAAAATGGCGCTTCGTTAACTTTGTAGCAACCGCAATGAAGGCAGAATCATAACATATTAGCGATATTTTAGGGCACAATATGCGGCTGTCTATTTGTAGCCTGACGTAATTACTAATGTCTGGTGAATAATACACAGCGTCGCAGGGATCGAGTGGATCTCATCAGGACTACTATGCAATTACAATAATAATACATGCATTAAAACGCTAACGCGTCAATCGCGTAATGATGCAAAGTATATAGCGAGCAAACGGTGTGTGTTTTTTCATTAATTTTTTTGTATAGTTGCGAGATAGAGATCAAGCCGTGCGAACCGAATCCATGCAAAAACGGCGGCGTGTGCAGGAAAGCTGGAGGACACTGCAATCACACGACGTTTGCGTGTGACTGTCCCTACGGTCTGAAGGGCGACGTGTAAGTAGATGTGAAAACGATATATGCGCTTGTTTGCTGCGGTCGTGTGTTCTAATACAAACAGCTGCTCTCAAGTTGCTATTCTGTATTTCCCGTGTGAGTCGGTTGAATATATGGTAATTGCGTCAATATAGGCAACAATAAACCTTCCTTGTGGCATATAACAAGAGATATATGGGTGTAGCTCGTTTGCTACGGTCGTACGTTTATTCAAATGTCTGCTATCAAGTCCCTAATGTTATTACCGGATCCGTTACCATTCCACCACATGCATTATCTATAACGTATAGACTTGCTTAATCATCTTCTATCATCGTACATGCTAGATATAGTTTCAGAAGTTAAAAAATGAGTGCTAACTCATTATCTAATGTTATCTAATCTAGTGTTAACCTCTTATTATCTAACTCCTTATGATATGACGGAATGACACACGACTCATATACTATCTGATTTGTTTTCGCAACGCAGGTGCGAACTCGGTTATGGACACCCAAAGCACTAAAACCACGATGTTTGAAGCGGACGATGAAAGAGCAAATTCAAGATTAAAGGCATGACCACAAACGGAGAAGCAGTCCGTTAATGATTTTCTGCAACGCGGTGTCTGTAAATACCCCACGATGTTTGAAGCACGGAATGAATTAAAGGCCAAAGCTAAGATTAAAAGGATGACTGTGAATATACAAAATCGTATGCGCTTGCATAAAACATTTGTTGTCAAGCCACAGAATTCTATATGCATTGAAACTCCAACGCCATTTATATGAAATCAGAGAAGATTTTCTCTTGCTTTGTGCAGAAAATGTTGAATGAGACTAAAAAATATACGGTGTGCAATAGCAACCGCGTACACAATATTAGATGCTAAAATATACATAAAATCAGGAGTGGATAATAGAGTCTCTATTATCCACTCCTGATAAAATATTACTCTTATGTATCTTACTCTTGACAATGTGCTCAGTAAGGCTATGCCCGTTTTTGACACATAATATCGGTTTATATATTATATATGTATCATTTATCTTATATAGTTGTTTCCCGTAAATTTAGTTACTGTAATTAGTTTGTCATAGTTCGTGGCGCTAGACTACACGCCGTTGAACCGTTACTGTATGCGCTACATTTAAAAGATTATTTAAAAAAGTTCAATTTCCTAATAATAATTATATATAGGCCTACTATGCCATAATAATTTTTAAATATTTGTAACATTATATTTAGTGGGCAGTTAGAAATAAATAAATATAATCCGTTTAGCAACTTTTTGTATGTATATTATTGTGTGAATATTGTACAATAACACTTGTATGTGTGCTATGTATATGTCAATAACAATATATGAGTGTAACAATACCAGCGATAGCATAATGGACATAATGTTACATTGCATATACACGAAAACCCTGTGAAAAATATGCTGATGAAAAAGGATAACTTTCAAGCAATATGGTTCTTAAACTAAACACGTAAAGTCCGTTTAAACATAGGCATAAATTAATGAACATGTAAGAAATACTATTTATATAGAGTGCGGTATTTCCTAGCTGTCCGACTGCCTGTCTGTTTGTCTGTATGTCTGTCCGTTTTTCATGCATGTATTTGCACATGCGTGCGTGCATGCGTGCGTACGCATTTGAGAGAAAAAAGTAGGTAGCAGATTTAGCATAACCTGACCGCAACGTCTGTCATCGTGTGACATTACAAAGTTTTCGTATTGTGTTCCCATCTCTGTGGAACAGTAGCTACCTATCTGCTCTCAGTAGATATTGTGAGCGATTCGTGCGCTGGCTCACAGATTACATGGCTTTTTCCATAATGTCGTAGATGAAAAACCGCTCCAAAATCATTTAGCACGTAGACGATCCATTAAATATCGCACAAGAACGGAATTTGTTAAATCTACGCTACATTCAGGTTGGGCGGATGGCACCACACCTTACACAACGTAGAAAATTCGCCGCACGCGAACAGCAGTGACATTTTGCATAGATCCATCGTCTGCTGGTTGCCGTGGAAACAAGCGATGCGCGAGGTCGTTGGCTGCTAGGGATAATGACGCTGCGGACTAGGAGCCGATGCGGCGCATTCGATAAACGACTTGTTTTGAGAATGAGCGTGCATCGCCGTCGAGGTGTAACTCTTCTGCTAACATCTGGACGCTAGTATCTCGCATAAATTAACCCGATAAGATTGTCACATCGTCGCCAACATGTCCACTCACGTGTACTGAGATAGGACAACGCACGCCGAAAGGTGAGTGGAAATCGTGTGAGCTGTTTTGAAGGGAAACGTAGAAGGCTCGCTGATGTTACTAGACGCAATACGAACGAGCGTCTCTCCTTCGTATAGGTGTAGCGAAGCTGTGGGACGCGTGCAATTTCATCACGTTTTTTTACTTGTTGCATTGCTTCTAATTGAAGTCTGAAGTGAATGAGCATTGCTGACGTACCATTGGTGTAACTCTAATCATTCATTTTTATTTATTCAGTCCCGGCACCGCGAAAATGGGTATCGATTAAAATTTTCTTCGCTAACATATGGCCTCTTATCAAAAAATAATTGGTTTTGTAACGATACCGTCACAATCAGCTTGTTTGTTATGCACACACGCACACACACACACACACACACACACACACAC
>NW_014577079.1:957617-959841 GCF_000485595.1 Priapulus caudatus
TATATATATAGCTTGCATGCTTTCGTATGAGCTTCATGATTAATTCTGCCAGGCACATGCTCACGGAACTCATCACTCCGCGCTTTCGTCAGCATTACCTTTACGTCTTACACTCTTTCCTACTTCCGACTTTAGCTGGCAGCCGATCGCTCACCCCACGCCAACGCACGCCTGCATTATGGGGCGCCTTTCTTGCAATAAAAAATCCCATTTCAGCCATTCCTATAGCGCGATTTCCTAAAATGACAACGTCGCGTGTGTGGACTCCCCTGGCGATGCAGCTAAAAGGATGCTTCGTATAGGAGATAAAACGATTGCTTGGCATTATTAGACATTTGTTTTCACTCTACTAGGAACATATACTAAGTCGATCGGGGAAGAGCTGGGGAGGAGAGACGAAAGGAGGGGGAGCGAAGAGGGAGAAAGAATGATAAGACGGAGGGGGGGGGTAGGAAGAGCTGGAGGACGGGCAAGGAGAGGTCGAGAGAGGGACAGAAGTGCTAACCTGACGCTGTCATGGCGGCCAAACGAATGCGGTCTCGCATCTTCCCGCGCCATACTTTCCATATTACCGCGACCCTTACCTCGGCCCTTACCTCGGTTACCCTTACCTCGGTTACCTCGGCCCTTACCTCGGCCCTTACCTCGGCCCTTACCTCGGTTACCTCGGCGACCCTTACCTCGGTTATATTTTTCATATTACCGCGACCCTTACCTTTCCATATTACCTCGGCAGGCGATCCGTGTGCCATACAAAGGTCGCAGGCGCACGTCGCGAACCCCGCACTCTCAATTCCTTCTGCTTTTTCGCTCTCACGCATCGTTTGCTGGCTCTCTTTGCGGCAGGCTCGCGATAATAGGCTGCACATTGGACGTGGACATCTTAATAGATTCAGGCGTAAGCCGCCCTGATGCAATAGACGAGCAATTTTTATTGCATGATCGCAGATTTCTATTATAAATCGTTCACTTTTGGATACGCATAACAGATGAGGGCGCAAGGAACAAACAAATTAATTCAAAATCCGTTAAAACCGTATCCACGGGTAGAGATAATCTAGCGTGGGTAGAGATAATCTAGCGTGAGTATAGATAATCTAGCGTGGGTAGAGATAGAACGAGAAGTATATATTATATGGGGAACGGTGTCTTCCCATTTCGCCATTTTCCCACCTCGCCATTTCCCATTTCGCCATTTCCCATTTCGCCAGTTTCCCATTTCGCCATTTTCCCACTTCGCCATTTCCCATTTCGCCAGTTTTCCCATTTCGCCATTTTCCCACTTCGCCATTTTCCCATTTCGCCATTTTTCCATTTCGCCATTTTCCAATTTTGCTATTTTCCCACTTCGCCAGTTTCCCATTTCGCCAATATTTTATATTGCTTCCACCCCCTTGCACGAAATTGATTCTTCCATTCTTAAAAAAGAGTCATTTCTAGGGTTAGGGTTAGGGTTAGGGTTAGGGTGCCTGTACATGATCCATATGTTTTGATATGTACGATTTCGCCTTCTTGTTTTTCAAATAAATAGTTGACTCCATATCTAAAAATTCGTTATAATTTATTCATTACAGAGGCCTACTTTTAACCCACATCGAACAAGGGGGTGGTCGGGGAGATAAGACGAAATGGCGGAATGGGAAACTGGCGAAATGGGAAACTGGCGAAGTGGGAAACTGGCGAAATGGGAAAATGGCGCAGTTGGAAATAGCGAAACGGGAAATGGCGAAATGGGAAATGGCGAAGTGGGAATTTTTAATGGCGAAGTGGGAAAATGGCGAAATGGGAATAAACCATGGGGAACATGAGACCATAGAAATCGTTTATACATTGCATATAGATGCGGATACTATTACAAAGCGAACTAAACCCCCACGCAAAAGCAGGTATATATATAAATACACACACACACACACGTACACACACACGCACACGCACACTCACAGACACACGCACACGCACACGCACACTCACACGCACACGCACACGCACACTCACACACACACGCACACGCACACTCACACGCACACGCACACGCACACGCACACGCACACGCACACGCACACACACAAACACACAAACACACACACACACACACACACACACATATATATATATATATATATATATAATAGTAGTACTAGTACGTACGATAAGTAACTATAAATATATATATACTACGTATAGTAGTAGAATAGTACGACACGACGAGTAAGTAGTTACG
>NW_014577079.1:960022-962522 GCF_000485595.1 Priapulus caudatus
ATATATATATATATATATATATATATAAATGGTTCAGTTCGTCGCAAGTAATACAAATATCATATACTCGTCATTGTAGGAATGACGTCAACGCGAGAGGTAATTTCCGGCAAATGGTTGGATTTTTTTTATCGGCAGGCGTAATTTATTACCAGTAGAACTTGAACGTTGGAACAGATAGAGAGGGAGAGAGATAGGGATAGAGAGCGGAGTAAATGGAAAGATGGTGGATGAGAGAGAAGGAGATTGATAAAGCAAGAGAAGGAAACAGAGCGCAGGGGATAGAGAGAGAGAGAGGCACATAGAGTGATTGAGAGAGAGAGAGTGAATGAGCGAGAAAGATGGAGAACGTAATGCGCGACTGGAAGGAAGAAAGGGGCAGCTATATATAGAGAAAGGAGAATCGAAGTTCCCGAGATTGTGAGAAAGAATCGAGGCACACGAGGTAAATGGATTTTTAGCACGCCGGCTGCACCCATCGTGTGTTGCCTGCCTCACGATGCGTTTGTTTAATTTCGCCACAAATATATCCACACAGCGGAGATCAAAGATCGCTGGCCAGGTGACCTTTCGGAGAACTATCGCGTTCATTTATCACTGTACGCTGTTGCGGCGCTGCACTCACGATACGGAAGCAGAGCGAGGCGAAATGATGCGTTGTGAGGGATGGTTAGGTACACGTACGCGCACACGCCCACGTACACACGCGCATTAAAAAATAATGAATAGAGAATTACCATCGCTGGCTCTTCTAACTGATCAGCAAATAAGCTTAAGAAATACGAGAATGACTAGCCACTGGGATCGCCGTCTAGATATAAGACCCAATAACGACATATAATCGTACAGCTTCCTCGGATATGTCTAATAATTGAATCTAAGTTAATTTGCGGGAGCAGCTGTGGCCTTGTGCTGAACGCGTAAGAATCCGGACTGAAGAGTCCGTGGTTCGACTCCTACCTTTTTATCTACTAGTGTGCCATTGAGGAGGACCCATTGTGCCGATTCCCGTATGTTTTCATTAAGGAGGTTCCGGATGTTGCGGTGCTTCAGATATCAGGGTTACGTGACGACATGGAAGACTCCGAAATAAGCTAGTTGCTGGAAAGACGAATTCTTGATTGTAACACTGCTTATCTAATACAGATACTGCTGCTGATGTGGGCAATAGACGAAACCTCGTCTGTACCTCCCCTAGGACAATTTATGCTAGTATAATTATCCTATTATTATCAAAAATCAGAGTAAAGATGGATTAAATCTGCGATGACAAAATATTCAGCAATTATTATAACTAAATTCTACATAGTAAAACAATGTAGTACAAAAAGATAGCACCATAAATTGAATAGTATAGTAACATGCTTACATGGTAGACAATCAATCTTCCCTACGAAATCAATAAAAAATATATAATCTCACGGTCTTAATAATTTATATTTATGCGTCTATGCCCTTGATAAGTCGATCAGACGTTCGTCCTATGAACTATGATAGGTTATATGCTTTTGATAAACCTATTTAGATTGCGTATTAAAGATTATTTCGCTGATCAGACGTTCATGCGAAGAACTAATATAGCTTGCGCCAGTGCACGCACGTGTGCGTGAAGCCTCTGCTACGATATGATCAATACCCATCTTCTGCTCCGGAGACTTGCCAGTTTATGCTGTGCGCCAGCAACGCCATTACACGGACATGCTTTTAACAGCCGTAGGCGCTGATATGTGCTCTCCAAGCTAGTCTACCCGTCGTGGATGCAAATGTATTACACGTAGTTAAAAGTTTTAAATTGAGGGCGTCCCTTAAGCAATATTGAAACATTGTGATACACAAACAACAAGCACAAATAACAGGACCAGAGCCTCCGAGCGGCTTGGGCCCCATTGTCTTCCTGGATTTTTGAGAAAAAAAATTGTCCTTGGTAAATGCAATTCATCATTCAATTAAAATTAATGTTAAAATAATTTGTCAAAATTATCCGTCAAGGCTTTAAATCTTACCCAAAGTGCATTTTCTTTCTTGTAACTGTAAAGGTAAATCGCTCGTCATAACTCGTTTATAGGTCACGAAGTTGGGTCCTCGCCTCGTACTTTAGGCTATGTAGGTTCAGGCTATGTTTAGGCTGTGTATGTTTAGGCTATGTATTTTGTAAACTGATCGCACAACAGATTAAATCGCTGAAATTGCGGAACTCTGATGGACTCGGACACTGCAATGACTGATTGGAAAGTAGTTCAGGTGCGTACATATGTGTCTATACATAAGTAGCTACATTATTCGTTATAGGACGAACGGTAGTATAAGGTAGCATCCAACTAACATGAGATAATATCTCCCGTATTATCTAGCGTGTATTGCTCCACTGTGAGAGTGCACACCGATATTCTTTAGTATTATGTGCGTGTATGTGTGCACATGCGCACCCATATTTGTGTAGATACCTATGTATGCTCTACGAAATGCAGCCACTAAATTGCACGCATATTTTATTAGCGTT
>NW_014577079.1:970271-973761 GCF_000485595.1 Priapulus caudatus
TCTCTCTCTCTCTCTTTCTCTTTTCTCTCTCTCTCTCTCTCTCTCTGTCTCTCTCTGTCTCTCGCTCTCTCTCTCTCTCTGTCTCTCTCTGTCTCTCTCTGTCTCTCTCTCGCTCTCTCTCTTTCTCTCTCTCTCTCTCTTTCTCTCTCTGTCACTGTATCTGTCTCTGTTCGCTTTCTCCCAATCCATCTCTCCCCTCTCTCCCAACACACGCGACGTACTATATGAAATCGCAATAGTTGACGTACAACGAGAAAACGCGAGCGCGCGCGTGTGTCTGGCGTGCTATTTTAACGATGTACGACATCATATCAAGGACAGCATCATTTATAGAGACAGACTGCTTGGAAGGTGGAACCTATGCAGCACACATCGTCGGGAGTAAAAACACAGCAGGACGTCGCCGGGGCATGTACGCGACGTACTCGCGCGCGCGCGCCAGCGAGAAATTCGTTGCAATTCGATTCACTCCCTTGGGGCTTCTTCAACCCTGATTGCTCGGTATGAGTGTCAGATGGCATTGCTGCGACGTTGTCACGGGCAATCCCACTGCGTTTCATCACCCATCACCGCCTGAATGCATCCGTCTGTCCATTCATCCATCCGTTCATTCATTCACCGATCCATCCATCCGTCCGTCCGTCCGTCCGTCCGTCCGTCCATTATATTAGTCCGTCAATCCGTCCGTCCGTCCGCCCGTCCGTCCGTCCGTCTGTCAGTCCGTCCGTCCGTCCGTCCGTCCGTCCGTCCGTCCGTCCGTCCGTCCGTCCGTCCGTCCGTCCGTCCGTCCGTCCGTCCGTCAATCCGTTTGTCTGTTCGTCCGTCCGTCAATCCGTCCGTTTGTCCGTCCATCCGTCAATCCGTCCGTCAGGCCGTCCGCCCGTCCGTCCGTCCGCCCGCACACACACACACACACACACACACACACACACACACACACACACACACACACACACACACTCACACACACACACATGCGATTGTACATCGTCGAATTGACCTCAGGCTTGTTCTAATTTCGCAAGAGTTCAGATGGAGGACGCGTAATTTGGCATTTTCGGCCTCACACATGCGTAATTACGACACGAAGCTGGGAGGGGGTAGCTTTTCCTTCGTCAAGGCAGCCTATATAAATCATACAACTGAGTTCGTTCGCAAGCGCCTAGTGACTCGCCGTTTATATGCAAAGCGTTGACGTCGGCTGCGCTCAAACAACACTTGGCGTTCGTTCGATGCGAGACGAAATATTCACAGTAATTATAATTATCTCGGTTATGCATTAGTTATCGGTTTATAATGTATATACATATAATTATATGTATGGTATAATTGCGGGCGGCAGAGATGAAAGTAGGTTTTGCTCTGCTCCGCTACCCCGGGTGTTTCAATCCAGTCGGCTTTGGATATATGCGCGCGTGAAGAGAGCGGTGAGCATATATGTGCACTAGATCGTAACATCATATATACCCGTCATGCATCGTCGACATTATCTAGCAATATACTCGCGATCGACGAAGCCTCCATTACCGTGACCGAAGATAAGTGCATAATGTCATAATAATTATGACTTTTATAGCGTATAGGGTCACGCATTACTTGTGTACACGTTAAACCGACGGTTGTCGCCTCCTAAGAGCACGATCACGCGAGAATATGTGGTCGGACGAGAGAGACCACGTGTGATCAACAGACACCGCCATTAGCGTGGAGCAATATTACGTAGCTGTCTAACCATTCTATGGGCAGGATGAATTCGGCGTTATAATATTGGAAATGTAATGAAATATGCGCTTGGTTGCAAGCAAATGCGCTTACTTGAAAAGGCACTATAGTTGCTTTTCGAATAAGCACGGGCTGATTATGAATTGTTCCATGGTATCAATATGCAACTACCTTTTATTGCCGCTTATATATTTCAGTTTTGAAATGAATTTCGCACTGATTCTGCTTGATTTGATCGATTTGTCTGTCGGGCAAAAACTCTAAGTGCGCGAGACCGTTTAACAAGCACACACAAGCGTGCGCGCGCACACACACCACACACACACACACACACACACACACACACACACACACACACACACACACACAGCACACACACACATACACACACACAACACATACACACACACAATGTGTGTGTGTGTGTGTGTGTGTGTGTGTGTGTGTGTGTGTGTGTGTGTGTGTGCCTATTTCTTGCATAACTCGTCCAAAGATACTAGCTTGATAACAACCATACATAAAATAGGTACTCGGGATAGTTTGTCGAAATATTTAAAGGAATTTTAATATACGACGACGTATTATTTTCCTTAAAACGCGAAAAGGCCTGTCCGACTAATTAAAAAAACTGAACATACTCCCGATACAATTGACTTAGCTTTCTGCCAGTCTTCTATCGCGTGTTCCTACATGTTAATGTTACAGTTACAATAACAGTATATGTAAGGTTAATTAAATGCTTATAACAACCGTAGACATATTATATAATTAAACGATGACAACTATACGCATTGTTTTTTTAGTTTTTAGTAATAGTAAGGATACTAACGTAACGCGTCTGACAATTAACGCAACAGGACATGCGTTTCGTTTCAGAACAAGTTACAGTCATGTTTGGCTAACATATACTATCTTATTATCTGTGGCTCGCACATCTCCTGTCAAATTACTACCATCGTTACAACCATATACTTGACATCCACAACTCAGTAGCTGACAGGAATATACAGACTACAAAAGTAAATTTACAAACACGCAGCAATGGACAATGAAATTGCGGAGCCGTACGCTTTCAATTCAGTGCATTCGCTTGTGGTGAATATATTATTATAACAGTAGTATTGTAATTATAATTTCTGACTAATTTCTAACTTCTAATAATAAGCCCTGGCAACGTCAACTACCACCTCTCAATATATATATAAGTAAAATCACACAAGAACACCCATGTAGATAAGAGACAAATTTAAAAAATAACTAAAAGGTGTTTAAATTATAATCAGCGAGCTATCGAGACGTACATCGCTTCCTCAGGCTTTCAGCTGACACCAACCCTTTACCTATTTTTTGAATTTGTTTATATATATATATTAGTAGTATGAGAATAGCAGGTATAAAAAGTAGTATCAAGAGTCCATAATAGAAAATTTCTACTATGGACTCTTGATATTATCTATTATTGTCTTCCTCCTGATATATATGGACGAGCGGATGGAGTAACCGATTCCATGTGGTCCCATAATAATATGAAGAATACATGAATAATATGATGAAATGGTAATATCGGCTCCATCAACTTATCATCATTTCCGATTTATGAATTTGGCCATACGAGGAACGCATAAACTAAAATTCGCTTATTACCCCATGCAGTCTGTAAATTTGATCCCACAACAAAGATAGCCCGCTTGTGTGTGTGTCACAACACACACACACACACACATACACACACACACACACACACACACACACACACACACACACACAC
>NW_014577079.1:973771-976271 GCF_000485595.1 Priapulus caudatus
AGCCGCTGGTGGAGTAATCTAAGCCTAACAATTTGTATGGGCCATCCTTATCATTGTTATTGTAATAATATTATTATTAATTTTTTATTTTTTTATTTTTTTTTATAATTATTTATAGAGCACACTTGCCCCAGTTTTTTTTAGACCCACAAACAGAACCCTCTAGGATCCTCTAGCGCTCTAAACAGAATTTCAATACTGCTATTTTTGTTGCTCTGTCGATCTGTGTTCAATAATCTTTTGCTGCGCTATGATTGCGGCTAATTATGTGTCAGTATCGATGTTACTTCTTTATGCGCCAATGACCAGAGCGGGTAGCGAATGACCGAACTCGAATTATCGGCCGCTCTTTGTTGAAAATCAATCAATCAGAGTAGCAGCTTTTTTACAGCCCCAGAGCAGGCAATTAGTTAATGTATTATAGCCATGTGCCACAATTATTTCCAAAATTTTCCCCTTGTACTCATATTCCATTACCCATATAGGCAGTGCCATTGGTCTATTTCGATAACGTGGACACAATTATCTTCAACAAGCTATATTCTCTCGTGTCACACTCACGGCCTAGTCTACATTTATGTGTGTGTGTGTGTGTGTGTGTGTGTGTGTGTGTGTGTGTGTGTGCGTGTGCGTGTGTGTGTGCGTGTGCGTGTGCGTGCGTGCAAGTGTGCATACGTGCGAGTTTGTGTTCGCGAGAAAACATTTGCTAGCTAGCCGCCCGTTTTAAAAACCGACCGCACTTTTCGCGCGACCTGACCCCCGCGCAGCCGGAGTTCACGACCGAGACCCTGCAGTCGCCGCACGCGTCGCTGCCGTCGCCGAAACTCGAGGACACGTTCAGCATCACGAGCGTCGGCACGCGCAGCGAGGCCAGCCACCACTCCTCCGAGCATCGGCGCAGCAACGAGAGCATCCCTCGCGACAGTCCCTCGCGCGCCCGACTCTCCTCCAACGACTCGATACGCAGCGCCCGCAGCAGCAGCGTCACCTCGCGCTCGACGATCGCCACCGAACGCGAGCGACAGGGCAGCGGCGGCGGCGGCGGCGGCGGCGACAGCGCCCGATCGGCAGCAGCGGCGGCGGCGGCGGCGGCGGCGACGGAGCAGGATCGTCGGCACAGCGGCGGAGGCGACATCTCGCAGCGCCGCTGCAGCGAGGTCAGCCATTTTGGTCAGATGGCGGAGCGGAGGCGAGGCGAGCTGCGCCGTGATCGCAGCTACAGCTCGGGAAGCCGGCAGCGGAGCGAGTCCCTCTCCGAATCCGGGATAGGTATAACTGAAGCCCGATCGAGGGCCAAAAGATCCGTCCCTTGGATATATTCATATATGTGTGGGGGATGTATATTCATACTTCCAGTCAATAAGCAATACTAATACTAAAAATAAGGAAATCGCCGGGAAGAGAAAAGTTACTTGACTAAAATTTTATATACATGCAGTAGCATTGTTGTCATGAATTAATACGACAAAATGGTGGCAAAAACTATTATACGCTCCTTTTTTCCAACGAATCAGCAGATAAAAATTATTGAACAATAAGGAAATAAAACAATTTAAAAATCGAATATCTGTAAGCCTAAAACATAAATCAATAATTTTCCTAATAGTTCTCAGTAACACTGTCCTTGCGTGCACACTCGCATCGCGTCATATCGACTCTACACACATACACATGTACATCAGACTACTAAAAACTGCTGAAAACTGTGAACTTATTGAAAAAAAAACAGACATTATTCTTCAGATCATATTCACCCTTTTCCTCGCGAAATCTGCATATCAAACATGCCGTGAAAAAAAGCAAGAATTATAATGAAATATTAAAGAAAAACATCCAAACAAATTCCTACTTGCTCCCACACTCACACTGAAGCTGAAGTTAATTTATTCAGCTAACGTCTGTTCTCTTGATTGCTAACACGTGTCCGTGCACACGTCTGCAGGTACACTCGATCTCGACCTATACCGCAGGAAGACGGACGTGATTTCTCAGAAGCTAGACGAACCATCGAGCGGCCTTGGCAAGCTTCACTTCCGATTGCGTTACGACTTTGACAAATCGGATTTTGTCATACACCTGATTGAAGGTGAGGCATGGTGGGAAAAGGTTCGGCTGGCTCGTGTGAAATTACAGAGGCAGCGGACGCGTCGACGGTAAGGCAGACTGCCACTCACATGCGTGCGCAAATGAAATCAAGCTGCGAGTATTCTTTATGCGTGTAAAAATCCCATGCTGGTGAATATCAGATATTTCCAGATTATTTAGCTCTTATTATATAAAAATCGAAGCAGGGCAACGTTACTAATCAGAATACTACGCGTCTGGGTTCACGTGGCGTAGAAAAATGATTGCAACATTATATATAATATAATTATATTGCAAGCATTATCCATCCATCCATTTATCCATTCATCCATTCATCCATTCATCTATCTACGTATCTTGTCTCTACATGCAAAGATAATCCTAGCAGATACAATACAATTACTTAAAGAAAATG
>NW_014577079.1:979205-981309 GCF_000485595.1 Priapulus caudatus
CTCTCGCGCGCGCGCGCGCGCGCGCGTGTGTGTGTGTGTGTGTGTGTGTGTGTGTGTGTGTGTGTGTGTGTTGTGTGTGTGTGTGTGTATATGTGTGTATGTGTGGATATGCTGCGTGGGTGTTTGTGTATGAGTGTAGTTAGGTGCGCGCGCGCAGCGTTTGTGAAGCAGCTGCCGCTGCGCTGGACAATAACGTGTTTAAATGGCGGCGTGATTTCATGTTCTTGTCGCTACTAATGCTCGACGCACAGATAAATGTCGCACCGAAGCATCTATACAGTTGCTTAGCAACAGTCTCTGCTTTGCGCCAACAATCTCGTAGCCTCCACGTTACTGCGTTCTACGGCTTCCTCGTACAATTACGCGCTGCTGGCCTACACTGCATGCAAATATCCGGAACTGAATAATATGCGCAACTGGCTAACATACCGATCACACGAAAATATGCCATTCATTATGCCTTAAGACCATCTGATGTTATCTGTACTGCGGTATCTTTACCATTTCTTTATTATCATCAACGGTGCGCGAGTTTATTTCCGTTTTACACAGAGTGAATTCACGCTCATGTAAATACTTTACAAGACACTGCTGCTCGTATGTGGGCTTGTTTTAATGAACGACGAAACCATTCATGAGCGAAAAAGTAGGTTTGATACAGAACAAAACACCGTCATATCAACCACTTGTACAGATATACGCGCGGGCGTATATGTCACAAACGCATGCAGGTCATTAGCTATATGCATATCGTATCTAGAATTTTTTCTGGTTCTTAACCAGGGAGAAATGCTAGAACATGTAGCGTATAGCTAATGACGGCTAACACCTAGCTGTGTGTGTGTTGCAATGATGAGAAAAGGCGCCATGTCTCACGCGTAGCATATATAATGCGTTCTGGTTGAATTTTATAATGCGCAGAAAACTCGTTAGTAATTCAAAAATCAAAGTTCGAAGAATACCGAAGTCCGAGAATAACTAACGAATGAAATTCGTATTCTGGTCAGATATGATCATCGAAAAGTAACACATAATGTGATTGGTCACCGAAGCTCTTAACATTTCCAATTACGATTGAGCCTTCTGGCCTTTGTCACGACGTGATAAACTTAATGCATCTACGATTTTTTTTCTGAATTTTTTTCGTTTACGTAGAGCTGCAGCTGAGCACACAAGTAGACACAGCAGCACGTTGTCGACATGGCGTTGTCTGTGACAGCACTTGGGATAGTGCTAGGACTCACCTGTGCTCTCATCGTCGTGGTCGCCATCTTTCTCACGCGCTTCGTTGTTCACTCCAAGCGTAAGAAACAGCTAAACCTCGATCAGCACTATGCGGCCATCGGCTCTGTTAAGGTGACGCCATCTTTGAAAATCGACCAGGCCGCAGCGCTGGTGAGTAATCTAAAGCCTAACAATTTGTATGGCCATCTTATCATTGTTATTGTAATTAATATTATTATTTTTTTTATTTTTTTATTTTTTTTATAATTATTATAGACACACTTGCCCAGTTTTTTTTAGCCCACAAACAGAACTCTAGATCCTCTAGCGTCTAAACAGAATTTCAATACTGCTATTTTGTTGCTCTGTGATCTGTGTCACAATAATCTTTGCTGCCGCTAGATGCGGTAATTATGTGTCATATCGATGTTACTTTCTTTATGCGCCAATGACCAGCAGCGGGTAGCGAATGACCGAACTCGAATTATCGGCCGTCTTTGTGAAAATCAATCATAGAGTAGAGCTTTTTTACAGCCCCAGAGCAGGCAATTAGTTAATGTTATAGCCATGTGCACAATTATTTTCCAAATTTCCCCTTGTACTCATATTCCATTCCCATATAGGTCAGTGCCATTGGTCTATTTCGATAACGTGACACAATTATCTTCAACAAGCTATTCTCTCGTGTCACACTCACGGCCTAGTCTACATTTATGTATGTGTGTGTGTGTGTGTGTGTGTGTGTGTGTGTGTGTGTGTGTGTGTGTGTGTGTGTGTGTGTGTGTGTGTGCGTGCGTGCAAGTGTGCATACGTGCGAGTTTGTGTTCGCGAGAAAACATTTGCTAGCTAGCCGCCCGTTTTAAAAACCGACCGCACTTTT
>NW_014577079.1:982980-989613 GCF_000485595.1 Priapulus caudatus
AGAGAGAGAGAGAGAGAGAGAGAGAGAGAGAGAGAGAGAGAGAGAGAGAGCGTGGTGCGAGAGAGAGAGAGAGTGAGAGCGCATTGTGTTTGTGGGAGCATTGCCAACACAAATGACAGCACTAATATAGCGACACATCCCATGTTATTGCCGCCATATAACGTAGATATTGCGCTCCGTTAAATGATTCACGGTTTCCGGGTCGGGACCGGGGGACCCTACCATAGATTCCGATGGCAAATCGAGTGCCTACAGCCATACATGAGACTGCTTAACGTGCAACAGAATGTCTCTCTCCCCGGACGTGCAAATGCACGTCTGGATGCTAATAGTTCCGTATTCAATTTTGTTTCAGCATGGCAGGTGACATAGTATGTGTTAGAAAACGGCACCGAGCGAATTTCGAGTGTAATGACGAGCTGCATTTCTAAACCACTACTCTACACAAACCAAATTCAAAACTAAACTATACAGTTTTTAAACGCGTTCCAAAGAGATACACTTGCTAGCAACAGCAAATCTGAATCCGTGGTTGGATGGCTACAAAACGCCCCGTCTTGTTTGGGGGGGGATTTTTTTGAATTGTTTTTAGATTTAAACGTAACGTGTACCAAAGAGAATTTGTGAGCAATGGCAACAATGGCATGTCTATTGTCATTACACTATAATTGACCTATCTGACTGACGTGATTGACAGGCAGCTATAACCAATCAATGTTGCGGTCAGACGTTCTAAAATCAAAGCTTAGTAACGAAGCGCAGGAAAGTCGACACTTTGGCTTGCACATGTGCATTTACATGTGCAAACTATAGGTGAGCTTCACCGACGTAGCCTTGAATCAGTCTAATGAATAGGTGATGTAATAGCCATAGCGGATAGGTAAATTTGCGCCAAATATGAGAAAAACCCGCGAATAACAGCATTAACGCAAGCAAGAAATAGTAGATGAATCGGAAGCAGAGGCGGCAGTGTACAAAGAATATCGAATGCTGACACATGCTGAAGTCGTAATCGAGTTCCACGATGAACGTGATACCGTTTTTAGTGGACTATCGTAATAGATTAATTAAGTTCTTGAGTCGATTACTTAATTCCGAACCTGTTAGGAAAGTGTTGCGCGTAAAATAGGAAAGAGATAGGAATAGGAAATAGAAATCCTTTTTTTATTTAAAGGAAGTCGAGAACAAATCGAGCCCTGTTAAAGCGATGCTTCGCCTATACTACTGTAAATAACAATCATTAACTAATTAACAATATATTATATTTAACTACAATAACCAGCTAACCCACAAACTAATTACCTAACCAACCAGTCAACCAACCAATCAGCCAACCAACCAACCAAACCAACCAACCACACACACACACACACACACACACACACACACACACACACACACACACACACACACACACACACACACACACACACACACACACACACACACACACACACACACACACACACACACACACACACACACACACACACACACACACACACACACACACACACACACACACACACACACACACACACACACACACACACACACACAACCAACCAACCAACCAACCAACTAAAAATTTACATGCACAGCTATAACAATGTCTATGAATTTATGGATTCGGTGAAGCCCCTGGTAAAATCCGAAAAAGCTCTATTATCTCATGTACTGGGTATTAAAGCTACGCACACGACGCTCTGCATCCCTTGTGTGCCGACGGCAGCTGATTGCTAAATCTAGAATCGGGTTCTATGTTAAAATTGTCACAGAGAATCAACGAAGGTGTTTGCTTTAGTCAAAGCAGATGACCAGCTGGTTAAGTTCCGTGTTAACTCAGTGTCTCTCTCCGCACGACTTCTATCTCTAGTCTCGCACGTCTACTTGCCAGCCATAAAATCTCATGTAACAATATATGATTTAAAGGTTCTGCGATTCTATTTACCGATAAGTGTACACATAACGTGTCATACTGGTTTTCACACAAAATAATGCGTGGGAGGCAAATGATTCAAGCAGGCTTTACACGCGGTTTTGTGTTTCCATACGATGTGGAAGTTTAAGCCGGTTACAAATAAGCCGGAATGTAAAATGATACTCTCGTGACCTGTGCCCGTTGTCGTGGATTCGTGTATCAAGGCTACAATTCATTGACCATCATATCGATCGATCATACGATACGCGTATCCCATTTGTTCCTTCACTATTCGTCTCCTGTCCTTTTGTTCACTGGCGATGTTGTAAGCTCACGTGTAAGAGCACCCACGTGCCCAGGGTCATATATATATATATATGCGCTACGATGCCATTCAAACACGCCACGCTTAGTGGGCAGAGCATTATAACATCCGCAGTAGTGTCATGAACTGTAGAAACATTGATTATTAATTAGTAGATGCCTATTTGTGTCGGTCGGGAAAACGGTCGTACATCTACGCCGAGGTCGGCGTGAATACACGGGCCTGAACCCGCAGCATATTATACTAATCATCGGCGCTGCTTGCTGATGAAAATGCCCACAAGCAACTGCCCACGCAGCAGCAGCAGCAGCGAGCACGTCTCCTGATCACATCTCTATACCACCTGCCCAAGATTAATTGCACCCTGTGAGGCTGCGTCTTCATTGAGCGCTAGGACAATACGTTGTCGCCCGCAAGTCGCTTGTTCACGGCCTCAGATTTCACGAGACATTCACCCGGTGTATATATATGCGCCAACGAGTGCATTAACTTCCCGCGTGGGCTTACTCGTATTAAAGTAACAAGCACGGTAAATGATATCTAAAGCAGGATAACGGTGGAGTGTGAAGCGCATCTAAAGACATATTTGACGTGAGAACAATTGATTTTGTTCTTGCTTAACTGAATGCTATATAGACGGACGTTTTCCAATTAGAGTTATTTTCTGTTGTTTATTGTTTAGGTTTTGCCATTCAATAATAGCATCCCGCGTGGAAATGTGGAACAGTGGGAATAGAAACCGATTTAAAGGTTCATTTGAAAGCGCAATGAAACCGGGATAATTTTAATTAATCAAAGCTCATCCACTTCGCATATGCTCGCATAAAAACAGAACGTCTTTAAATTAAATAATGGCACCAGGAGAAAATAGTAATAGAAATAGTCGGGACCACGCAAGGTTGGATGTCTTGTACATTATCAGTTGTTCATTTCGGTTAAACCGAAATCAGATAAGACTACTCTTATCTATATTTGGTCAAACCCATCTTCATTTGGCTTTTGTAAATGCACGGAGAATGATATTTTGATAGCGTCTTGGTGATTGACATATATCCATCTGACGTGATCGGCAGGCAGCTCTAACCATTCAGCCTTGCGAGAGAGTTCTAAAAACACGCTGCGTGAAAGCGATGACCCAAAGTCAGCAATATTGCGTATACGCGTGAAAACACGCATAAATCGCCCTAGCTTGAATGACCTAGAAACAATACCCAAGTGCGACGTGGCAATCTCAGATGGACAGATCGGTAAATTATATCGCAATGTCCGAGGTTCTCTAATATTATTCGCTCGTTCTCGCGTAACAAAGACCCTGTCGTCGTTGCAGCGCACGACCTGCCACCTGGCGACAAGGAGGGATTCAACGACCCCTACGTTGAGGTCCGCCTGTACAAGGAGACCGATTCCAAGCTGCGACGCTCGAGTATCCAACGAAAGACGCTGTTCCCGGTCTTTAACGACGTCTTCAAGTTTCCGATCACGTATGAGGAGCTTCAAGAGAAGACGCTCCATTTCTACGTCTACGACTTCGACAAATTCTCGCGAGAGGATGTCACGGGAGTGGTGAAGATCGACATGGGCAAGGTTGACGTCAGCTCCGAGCTAGAAGTCTGGAGTGACATTCAGAAGCACAAACGAGTGAGTCACGAAAACGCCTATTATTTAATGGTTATATATATATATACATTATATATATATATATACATATGTATGTATATATATATATATATATGTATATAACTCGCGCTATACTATTCTCGCGTTTTAGGAACAATGTGTTTCAGGTGAGAACGTGAATACCGTGAATAGTACATTTATCGTTTCATGGAGAAACATGGGGTGCGAGAAATAAGGCCGCGGTGAATCATCTATTATTTCTTCTATATATATATTATCAAGCTTATTCAAGGTATTATTAGCTCCTGATATTATATTCTTCCGGGCGAAGGTCGTGCCGGTTGTCGATACACAGTGAGTTAGCTTATAATACCCCCTTCACATACACGGATTTTTCTTACGAGTCCTTACGGATCGCACAATTCGTAAAAGTACACGGATCCTTACGATTTGGCCGCTTTTACGAGCGATTTACGTGTTATTACGAGCTAGGTACTCCTGATATATATATATATATATATATATATGTTATTATGATCATTAATGACATCAAAGTTGGAAACACTCCTAATGGAGTATCACCCGCAAATCTCAATCTATCATCAACTGACATCCAGAGAGACAACATGGCATATGAGAGAACAACTCTTGATAACAACTGAAAATGACGTGTTCGATTTTGCAGCCTTTCCAAAATCGTAAACAATACGTAAGAATACGTAAAGTATACGTATCTATTCGTAAAGTTCTCGTAATAACTCGTAATAATCCGTAAAGCCATCGTAACACGACCCGAATGAAATCGTAAACAACACGTAAGCACTCGTAATAATCCGTAAATAATCCGTAAACAAATCGTAAACTAACCATAGCAAATCGTAACAAAAATTGTTACGAGTCATTTACGGATTCTTGCGAGCAGTTTACGGATGGTTACGTGTTGTTGCGAGCAGTTTACGATACTTACGGATTGTTACGAGTTATTTACGGAAAAAATCAATTCGTGGACACTAGTGAGAAGGTTTTTGACATGTCAAAAAATTTGCCTCTCCTTTCACGGAACCTTACGAGTGTCTGCTAGTTGTGACGAGTTAATACGGATACCAGCGAGTTATTTACGGATGCTTGCGATTGACTACGAGTTGGCGAAAAATCCGTGTATGTGAAGGGGGTATTAGGGCAACGAGAAAATTATAAATAGAAGGTCATCGTTAGGGCATCGCTGCTTAGTGGTGATGTGGTCTTTTGCTACGAGGTTTCGATCTGCTTGAAGATGGTGGTATAAATTAACAATACTTCACAACTTTTTATTATAACACAGAATCTAATAAAGAATCAATTTGGAATAGAGTCCGCCTAGAGAATCATACTCCGTTTTGTTGTTGACGATTGATAAGTTGATGTATGGGTAATGACAATATCTAGGGTGATAACGATGAAAGCGACAACGAGGATGAGGATGGCGATGATGAGGATGGCGATGATGATGATGATGATGACGACGATGACGACGATGATGACAACGACGACGACGACGACGATGTTGGTAATATACACGCAATGAGCTGTCAGAATTAAAGCATCAGATATCAGGGTAACTTATCCGTGACATTTCTATTAGCGAACACACAACACCATGTCAACATTATGTCTTTGCTCGCTGTTTTCAGGTCCACGAAGGAGCTGGTGAGATTCTGTTTTCACTCAGCTATCTACCGTCAGCAGATCGGCTTACTATTGTCATCATGAAAGGAAAGGATTTAAAACCAGCAGAGACTCATCAGGGCTATGGTGTGTAAAATCGTAATTGCTATCGCCACAGCACACGGCTCGCGGCCACTACCATCGCGCTCCGTTGTGTACGCAAACATTTTGAAATCATTCGGGAAATCTTTTATATCTTTGTGTAGCCAAAGCAACTCAAAATCCCTTCACCTCACCTTTACGCGCCATTTACTCCTCCTCCTCCACACCCACGCACGCACGCACGTACGCACGCACGCACGCACGCACGCACGCACGCACGCACGCACGCGCGTACACGAACATACGTACATACACAAATACAGTCACACATGTGTTTGTTCATATTTAATTACTTACATATTTATTTATTTATTTAATGCATATTTGTAATACAATCTAAAGCCGCCACTATTATTTAATGTTTGCTTGTTTAATCCTCCATATGGAAGGACAAGGGCATTTGACAAATAGGCCTGCCTGTACGCGCGTGGGCGCCTAGCCACCGTATTGATTTATACTTACTGGGAAATCTAGCATCTGCGCATCATGTGAATTCGTATAAGGCTAATAGAGGTGAACACAGTGAATAAATTACAGGCGGGTACGTCGACTTAACCCAGTGACCGCTTGCTCTCATATTGTAACTGCTCTCGAGCTACGTGAGGTTTCTCGTTACGTAGTGCGTTTTCCTCCGCCTCGTCCGTTGCCATATGTGCGACAAAATGTGACAATATTTTCGGGGGCTAAAATTATTTAACAGGTCTAGCTATGTTAACAAGTGATATCAGGTGATTTTTCTGGTTGTTGAAATGACGTGCCATTGATCTTTAATCGATAGATGAAGGTGGATTTTATAGTACGTTTCTGTCCAATAGTACTGTGCACAAGGGAAATCGCCACTAACATATACGCACGCACGCACGCACGCACGCACGCACACACGCACGCACGCACACACACACACACACACACACACACACACACACACACACACATATATATATATATATATATATATATATAC
>NW_014577079.1:989623-992907 GCF_000485595.1 Priapulus caudatus
CTCCACTACCACCTACACCTTACTCCTACTCCACTCCATCCATCCATCCATCCATCCATCCATCCATCATCCATCCACTCCATCCATCCATCCATCCATCCATCCATCCATCCATCCATCCATCCATCCATCCATCCATCCATCCATCCATCCATCCATCCATCCATCCATCCATCCATCCATCCATCCATCAATCTATCCATCCATCCATCCATCCATTCATTCATCTATTCACTAATCAATCAATCAACCAATCAATTAATTAATCAATCAATCAATCATTCAATCAATCATTTAATTAAATTATCACCCCATTCCGATAAAAATACTGACTAACTCATGTGTGCGCGCTTACACAATGACCCACGAAGGGACCTGGCACACACGCACTAATGCACGCGCGCGCTAACACGCACACACTCATATAAACGCGCACATGTGCATAAATTTATTCGCATATAGACAAATATACATTTGAACAGAAATCCACGTCAGTGTATTTTTTCTGTGGTATTATAATCAATTCGAAACGACCAACGGACCTTGGGAAGATCCGTGCTATCTATGTTAAAGTCATATCTATTTACACGCGATAAGTCATTGAAAAGAGACACACTGTAATATCACGAAAATATTCCCCTCCACATACACTCGCACCTACTATACGCATACACATGCAGACATGAGGTATTATTTAATGAAAAATGTCATATGATGCTTATTCATTGCTACGTACAGCTGCCAGATAGTGACTAACGCGCTAGACAGTGTCTCAGAATCCAAAATGTATATATTATTTGTTATCAAAAATGAATATATAAACAGAGCAAAAGAAATTTAGCAAAAATACTTAAAACGCAACACATTACAGTATGATATATTGTGTCTCCCCTCTACAACACAGACTACGTGGATCTTTACAATCCCATTTAAGTATAAAACACGATTCTCAACTTATATTAGAGACGGTGACTTACGTAGCTGGCTTTAAGTCATAACGGTAACTTTGAAAAATCATATTATAGTAAATGTGGTTATAGTAAGTTTGAGCCGAATATCTTGATGACTGTACTACTAATTTGCGATTTTTATTTAGTGTTGACTTTTTTAGCGAGGTGGTTTATATGGATAACGTGTTTCCGACAAACCTTTGTTACTCGTGCGACCAGCGTCTTCTGGCGTAAGAACCAACCTCCGAGCAATGCAAATGTTTCTACAATTTTAATACCTACTCAACTACTACTTTACAATTTTACAATTTTAAATTTTACTTTACAATTTTACAATTTTAATAGCTACTCATGCCTTTCTCCACTCACATCACCGGGTACTTACGTTAAGATTTTGACGCATAAATAATGTGCTAGCCTTGCAAACTTTAATCATTCAATTGATTGCCGCCAATCTGATTCTGTTCCGGCATATTATAGCAAGTCGGGCCGATGATTGCTCTAACCGTATCCCTTTCAAGTTTTCCTTCGCACGCGGCCGGAATTATCCAGGGCGAGTTAGCGCCATCATAGAACCCCGCTGGGTGATTTAGCCGTTACATACACGCTAGAAGTCCTTCGGAACTGAATACGCCAAACACGCGCGCGGAAGTCGATGTTGTTTACCGCCTATAAGATGCGAAATGGTTAATTTGCGAACATATATTAACCCGTGAGCCGGCGGTTACGTCGCACACAGTACAGTGTTGATTTTCCTTTACAATATTTACTTCCTCAGCCCTGCGTTCCTCAGCTAGGTGTGCAGTAGGACAGAAGGGGAATTTCTCTTGTGTCAATAATGACCATATCAATCTCACAGAATGACAAGCATCAAACTGTTTAACGTCCACGCAACAAAGTTATGCGTGCTGTCGTAGCTTGTACTTGGGGATGAACATATCACTATATATGCTCACTTGTCGAAGCCACGAAGGCAATTAAACAACGATTATAATATATATTATGTATTCCTGTTGTGAAAATATGTTTAGATTATATAAATACAAAACCATACACGTACCCATAAAGCGCACTGCATATACACGCATAACTGTATACTCTCCGGAATTAACAGTAGTATTAGAATAAAGAATCCTACATTAACATTACAAATCGTTTGTGTTAATGTGCTCCTAATACTATGAAAAGCACAGAATCTCTGAGTTATATGCTCACATAAAACCTTGGGTTCCCCACCCACGAATCCTTCTACCACACTGCACTACACTACACATCATACAGAGTCCTGTAGACCTGGAGACCTTGAGGTTTTCAACCACCGTGCAAGGTCCTGTGTGCTGCAGTGTCTAGGTCGAGTGTAGTGTAGTGACCGGAGAAAAAAAAGAAGATAAAACGTTGGGTTATGTGAGTCGCATAACGTAGAGCTTATGTATGCTCTTAATATTATGCGTGCTATAGATATTCGATCGATGGTTTCATAGCCGCAATTCTCTTAAGATTGCTTAAAGAAAGAACAAGTATATTTTTATGCCTGCTATATCTAAAGCTATATATAATATATATATATATATATATATATATATGTATATAACTCGCGCTATACTATTCTCGCGTTTTAGGAACAATGTGTTTCAGGTGAGAACGTGAATACCGTGAANTATATATATATATATATATATATATATATATATATATATATAATATGTTATCAATATGAATATTTGGCTGCATAGATGTGTGTATGTTCCTAATTATCGGGCAGTGGTATAATATAATTGTGTTGTCTATATGTAGATTGTGCATATAAACTTGCCAGCGAAATGTACTCTAGAACTATAAATTGACGTCAGTGAATCAATTTAATTTACGACTCATTTGGTAAGAAAGTGTACTTAAACATCTTGTTATCGTCGTATCGCGTATCTCAATGTTCAGACAAATACTTTATTTTACTAAACGTGATAAGGCATATGTTTAGGACAATCTGTTCACAACGAATCCGTCAAAATCGTGTTCTATTCTGCTATGAAACAAGCATATAAGTAATACAATCATCGATGTTGTACAGACCTAGAGGTCTAGAGTCGGATATTGTGCTGTTAGTCGCTATACGCATTTATTGTGTACGTGCGAGGTGGATTATGCTTTAGCGGGAGTTTATTTCTCGATGACAGAGGCCATGAATGAAATGCCATTGAGCTCTATTTTTCAATTATATTTTATGATATTATCAGTGAGATTGTCGATTTTGCTGAGTCGGAGTAATATGACCTACTTAAAATTACGAGTATATATATATATATATATATATATATATATATATATACTACTACA
>NW_014577079.1:995082-995520 GCF_000485595.1 Priapulus caudatus
ACTTTATTACATTTCGTGTTTATTTACCATTAATTTTTTTTATTGTAGTACGTTCCAAGTGCCTGTGCTACTACTGCTAGTACTACTACTAGTACTACTAGTACTACTAGTACTACTAGTACTACTACTACTACTAGTACTACCCCACCCCGGCAACCACGGGTGCGGGGTGGCACCCGGAATCAATGCCAGATTACGAGTGAAAAATCTTGATGCAGTCATTTATTAATATTATTATTAGCATTTAAAATTACATTTTCTTACGAAACACAGTTCCATGTGAAAAACATTACGGACATACTGACATTACTGTCACTAGAGTCTAGAGGTCACAATATTTTTTGTATGAACCCTAGTACTAGGCCTAGGGCCAGGTCTATGGTGAGTCATGCAATGATGCACTATACTAGCCAGCCCTTCGCTCCGCCACAGGGATCC
>NW_014577080.1:0-4472 GCF_000485595.1 Priapulus caudatus
TTTACCCTCCTATGGGCACCCAGGTTAAGATATAATTTGAGCAAACAATTCCAGACGGGTCCGAGATTACCCCAGTCTGAATTTACCCCCCTATGGGCACCCAGGTTAAGATATAATTTGCGCGAACAATTCCAGACCAATCTGAGATTACCCCAGTCTGAATTTACTCGCCTATAGGCACCCGGGGTTAAGATATAATTTGCGCAAACAATTCCAGACCAGTCTGAGATTACCCCAGTCTGAATTTACCCTCCTATGGGCACCCAGATTAAGATATAATTTGCGCGAACAATTCCAGCCCGGTCTGAGATTACGGTAATCTCAGACCGGGCTGAGATTACCCCAATCTGAATGTACCTGCCTATGGGCACCCNGCCTCTGGCCCCCTACTCCTCCTCCCACGACCTTCTTTCATTCGACTCCATCACCTTTCCCCTACTCCTCCACTCCTTTCCTCCCCCTACTCAAACACCTTCTCCCCTCCTCCTCGTCCAAGCCCCCACTCCTCTCCGAGTGACTTCTTCTTCCGAATCGCCATTACCTTTTTCCTCGCCATCCCCCCTTCCCCTCCTCCTTCCTCCTCTTCCCCTACTCCATCACCTTCTCCCCTCCCTCTTCCTCCCTCCCTTCTCCCTCTAGCTCCAACACCTTCTCCCCTCCTGCCTCTCTCTAACCATCCTAGGGGCACCCAGGTTTAAGATATACATTTGCGGCGAACAATTCAACCAGGATCTGAGATTACCCCAGTCTGAATACCCACCTATGCGGCACCCGCGGTTAAGATTCTAATTGCCGCGAACAATTCCAGACCGGTCTGAGGATTACCCCAGTCTGAATTTACCCACCTATGGGCACCGGGTTAAGAATATAAGGTTGCTGCGAAACAATTCCCAGACCGTCTGAGATTAACCCAGTCTGATCTTTACCCTCCTATGGGCACCCTAGGTTAAGAATATAATTTGCGCAAACAATTCCAGACCGGTCTGAGTATTACCCAGTCTGAATTTACCCGCCATGTGCCACCCGGCGGCTTAAGATATAAATTTCACGAAAAATTCCAGACCGTCTGAGATTCACCCCAGTCTGAATTTACCCCGATGCGGCCCTAGGTTAAGATATAATACCTTGCCTGCGAACGTCCTTCACTAACCTAGCATCTTAGACGGTCTGAGATTAACGCCAGTCTAAATGGTTACCTTCCCAATTGGGCAACCCAGGGGTAGATCTAAATTTGCTGCGAACAATTTCAGGACCGTGCGTCTTTGATCTTAACCCAGTCTGAATTTACCCTCATAGCCCACCAGGTAAGCATTATAATTGCGCAAACAATTCCAGACGTCTGAGATTACCCAGTCTGAATTACCCTCCTATTAGGCACCCAGGGTTAAGATCACTTAATTGCGTGAACAATTGCGACAGTGTGGTGAGATTGACCCAGGTACTGAATTTATCCCGCCTATGTGCACCCGGGTTAAGAATAATTTGGTGACGCGAACAGCAAACCATTTGCAGACCGGTCTGAGACGACCCGTGCTGAGATTACCCGCCTATGGGCAGCGGGTTAAGATTAATTTGCCCCCACCGACAATTCCAGACCCAGGTTTGAGACTTACACCAGTCTACATTTACTCTGCCTGAGAGGAACTGGTATAAGACATATTAAAATGGCGACCAGGCGCACATATAATTTCTCCATGAAACACGGTACCCCGAGATTATTCCAGTCTGGAAATGTGAGCTTGTTAATGGGCTATCCCGAGTTCACATTATAATTTCTAACTGATACTTTAACGCCGACACTTCCAGACCGGTCTGAATTACCCCAGTCTGAATTTAACTTGCCCGCGTTAATCGCGCCTCCTATGGCACCCGGGTAAATATAAATTACGCGAACATATTGATCTGAATACGGTTTGAAACTTACTCCCTCAGCTCTGAATCTACGCTACCATATGGCGTACCCAGCTTAAGTGATATAATTTTGGCACTCTATCCGAACAATTCCAGGACCGCTGAGATTACTCCGGTCTGAAGTCTTTTAATCCCCTATGCGGCACCAGCGTTAAGTATAATTTGGCGCGAACAATTCCAGGACCGGGTGATGATTACCAGCGCTGAATTTACCTCCTACTGCCAGACTAATCTCGACGTTGGCTGCCGGCGTCTCATTCCAGCGCTACGCGCTATGCGTTACGCATGCGCACGAGGTGCTGGAGGGTATGTTCAGCTGGGATATTCTAGACCGTTTGACACCGGTATGAATGTACATGCACAATAAATAATTAAACAACAGCAAACATTAAGGGAGAGTTTACTCTTAGGTTCTAGCGTTATTCAGCCTAATTATGGGCTATAATTACGTACATAAAAGTTTCATGGCATTCATCCCATTAGAAATATGTTTAAAATGTTTTAATAACACGACTACAGTTTCATTACAACGATGGTGCCACACTCAATGCCGCACAGCTGATAGAGTTGCCGCAAAACCAATTTCCAGCCAAGGGCTAGCAGACCGAGGTGTTTCTATTTATTCATTTAAAAGCAAAGGATTGTAAATATTTTTATACCACTATATAGTTTTAGTTATAATTATGGATGAAATTTGCCCTTAAATGGATTATCGTTCGTTAGAATGCATATTAGGTATAAATATAATTACACTTTTTGTGTGATTAGCCCGTCGCGTCCTTGTAATCCTGCAAAATTAAATTTCGTCAGAGATAGGACGCAACTTTTTTTCTGTGTGTTTGCCATATCCCCTGCATTGTTCGCGCGTGTCATAGGCGCTGCTAAATTTCTGCGATGATGGTCAATTAATACTTATAACAATTAAATTAGGTATGCTGTTAACGATATTACGTGTGGCGTAGTATTATATTTTTATTACAGTATAGTACGATTGTTATTCGCTACGCTAAAATTCTAGAGACTACTGTCCTTAAGTAACGGTAAACACCAAATGTATGGCACAGTAACATCTATCATGTGTCGCGTCCAGTTGTAAATTGCTAACAATCTAATTAAAGATAGTTGCCCATAGTACATATAATTGCAGAGAGCGAATAAAGTTTGTTGTTGCTTGCGTTGGTGGTCTTAGCTGTGTGCCGTAGCTTCTTTAGTTAGCTTAGATGCTATAGCTCCCGCCCAGATATGTCTTTGTCAGACACAGGATATTAGCTACGTTATAAAGCTAATAGATTAAGAAAGCATCAAATGCTCACTGGGTTAACAAAAAATTTTATTCCCAACGCACAAAATGATCGGGCTTTTTAACACTAGCCACCAGCCACTGCGTATCTTTTTGAACACTTCCACAACTTTACACCATGTATTTATGCATTTATTCCTAAAAGTCTTAGCACTACTGGTGTTTCGTTTTCAAATGCAGTTGCTCTGCTTATGTGTATACGCGTGACGTCACCCGAAATGTAGACAAAACACATGGGCAGCTATGATTCAGCCTAGTACATTTCGGGTGACGTCACGCGTATACACATAAGCAGAGCAACCGCATTTCAAAACGAAACACCAGTAGTGCTAAGACTTTTAGGAATAAATGCATAAATACATGGTGTAAAGTTGTGGAAGTGTTCAAAAAGATACGCAGTGGCTGGAGGTACGGTAGCCGTCGGTCGTTGAAGCCCCTTTTTGGTATTAGGGTTAGGATTAGGATTAGGTTTAAGGTTAGGGTTCTAGCTCATCTAATCTCTGAAATCGTAAATTTATTTCCCAAGGCGTTATTTCGAAATCTGGCGCCACCGCCGCCATCTTTGTCTCGTTAAGTATGAAAGCGAATGGACTCCCGTACCCGTAGCCTCGATACATTAAGATACGGCTACCGTACTCGTAGCCACTGCCAAAAAGATCGGTGAGATGTCCATGTAGATAAATAAGTGTTAAAAAGTCCTATCGTTTTGTGTTTTGGGGATAAATTTTGGGTTAGACCAGTTGGAGCATTTAGTGTCTTTACATCTATGGCAGAATGTGCTATAGGCTATAGCCCTGCGACAGCTATCCGCGGGCTATAGTACTAGAGCTAGTTGTGCAGCAGATAAGGTCTATGTCCCCCTGACCTGTTTGACCTGGCTCGTTTAGCTATTTCTGACTAATATATATATATAGGGTTAGGGTTAGTCAGAATCAGCTAAACGAGCCAGGTCAAAGAGGTCAGGGAGACATAGACCCTACGAGCGGTGGTGCCTGGTGGTCGTGGTGTTGACAATCCGACCTGCAGACTCAGTGCAAAGTTATAGTACGGTATTAACTGGATTAATCTCGACTTCTTCTTTTATTATAATTACACACAGTTCCTTGGAGTCCTTTCCGTCTTCGATATATAGTCCCTTGGACTTTGAAGACTATTACTTACAAGGTTACGAGGAGTTCTCAGTTCATGAAACTGAGAGAGAGTGAGGCCATTTGCATTGTCGTGCGCGCCATCTAACGAGCACTTAAATAAACAATTCGGA
>NW_014577080.1:4497-9433 GCF_000485595.1 Priapulus caudatus
AGAGAGAGAGAGAGAGAGAGAGAGTGAGAGAGGAAGAGATCGAGTGGGCAGAGACATATGAAGAGAGAGGGGGCAGAGGGAGGAATTAACAGAGAGGGAGACAGACAGAGGAAGAGAGAGAAAGGGAGGGACAGAGAAAGAAAAATGGAGGGAAAGAGAGAGAGGAAGAGAGAGAGAAGGCAGAGAGAAAGAGAGCGGCAGAGAGAGAGAGAGATAGAAAAAAAGGGGCAGAGAGAGGGAGGGACAGAGCGAGGAAGAGAGAGGAGGACAGAGAGAAGAAGAGAGAGGGAGACAGAGAGAAAGAGAGGAGGCAGAGAGAGAAAGAGAGGGGCAGAGAGAGAGAGAGAGAGAGAGAGAGAGAAAGGGGCAGAGAGAGGGAGGGACAGCTAGAGCGAGGAAGAGAGAGGAGGACAGAGAGAAAGAGAGGAGGCAGAGAGAGAAAGAGAGAGGCAGAGAGAGAGAGAGAGAGTGTGTGTAGAAAAGAGAGGGACAGAGAGAGAAAGAGAGGGGCAGAGAGAAGAAAGGACAGAAAGAGAAAGAGAGAGAAAGAGGAAGAGAGAGAGGGGGACAGCGAGAGAAAGAGAGAGGAGGACAGAGAGAGAGAGAGTGGGGAAGAGAGGAAGAGAGAGAGAGGGGGCGACAGAGAGAGAACGAGCGAGGGGCAGAGAGAGAAAGAAAGGAGCAGAGAGAGAAAGAGATGAGCAGAGAGAGAGAGAGAGAGAGAGAGAGAGAGAAAGAGTGAGGGTAACAGAGAGAGAAAGTGAGAGACAGAGAAAGGAAAGAGAGAGGGGTAGAGAAAGAAAGAGTGAGAAAGAGAGGGGGTAGAGAGAGAGAAAGAGTGAGAAAGAGAGAGGGAAAAGGGGAGGCAGAGACAATGTGGCGCCCTCTAGTGATAATCAGGAGCTGGTTCACTTCGCAGGTGCAACTCACACGTCCGTATATATAACAGCTACGCGGTGCGTGACATGTACAAAAAAATTATAATAAATATCTGTAAGTGTAAGATAGCAGCTACGCGTAGTATGACGTATATGCCGGTGTGTGATACATGTAAGTATGAACGCGGAACTGCCTGTGCATCTCAACCACGACTGCATATATAAAATGTAACTTATTACATCCGCCCAACGGAGTTGTGGAGGAGGTTATGTTTTCGGTCTCGTTGCGTGTGTTCGTGTGTTCGCGCGATCGATATTACCGAGCCAGCATGTAACGCTGCAAAGCGTTACAGGCTAGTAGAGCCACTAATTCCCCCCCCCCCTACCGACGCAGTACGGAGGAAATAGCGCATAGATATTACACGCGGCAATGATGCCGCCTGCTATATGGGCCTAATTAGTGTGGCGCATCAGCGCATAGATATTTACACGCAGGCAATATACCCTGCCTATGGGGGCGCTAATTAGTGTAGCGCATAGGGCGTATAGATATTACACGCGGCGATATTGCCGCCCGCCGATAGGGCCCGATTGTTTTTGTTGTGTAGGCACGTCGGCATCCAGGGTATTGCGGCCTGACGGTTTCATATCTGGATGTTGCGCGCTGCAGCATGAGCGGACGCAATTAGAAGCGGGCGGCTTCACATATCGCTTCATATCTGGATCACTGTGCTGTGCGCATACACGTGAGGGTCAAATTAGAGCAGCCGGTATTGCTTCATATCTTGGATACTTGTGCGTCACACATGAGGGGAGCCTAATTAGAAGCAGCAGCGGCTTCACATCACGAGGTCATGATACATGCCTCGTGTGTAAGGCCGGCGTTTCTAGTGACCGTTATCGGTTTGTAATGGTTTGTTGACGCGACGTTGGACGGTTTAGTTCGTAGCCTTAATCGGCTTATAATTGGCCTGTTGACGCCCCGCGTGAGCCGGCTTTAGTGACCTTAATCGGTTTAATAAATTTTGCGCTGTTGACCACCAATATGACGGCTGCTCAGGGGATGAGTCCACACATGCGGCGCGGGCGTGCCTAGTGGGTATTAAAAGCCGGAGCGCTGACGGTATCTGGAGGACTCCGTCAGCAACCGGGCTCACGACAGGCACGACCGAGCATGTAATCTTCGTAACTTCCCAAATAAAGTACTTCTAGTCATGGTAAATTCTGACTTCTATTATCGTATATGTGTTTTGGCTTCACACACATTCTACTTCATACATTAACAATAGCTCAACACACTAGCGTTAAAACTAAACGTTACATTGATGCGTGTGAGAGCGATTCGAACCTGGTTGCGCGGCTACTCCCTTGGTACTACCGCTACACGATCACTCGGCCATAGCATCGTGCCAAGCACCGTCACATTAGCGTCTACCGCTTCTGACTGACGATCCGGGTACAGCACTGCACAGACGTCCACGTGAGTAAAGCTAACCTTTGCCGGTTTTGACTTACGAGATTAAGTTATTTACTGTAGTATTACAGTAGTATTGCTGTGGTTTACTGTAATATTACTGTTCCCCACCCATTACTGTCGCCGTTTTCCTTGCTTAGGCGCGTCGGGTACGAACGTCATGTACACTACGACGGCCTAACAGCTTCATAATCGTCCTCCACCCTCCCCCCTCCTCCTCCCCTTCGTCCTGTCACTCGTAGTCCCGGTTACGTCATTCATCGTTACTGTACGTGCGTGTATCGGTCTATCACGCGTGTGCGTGTGGGCGCGTGCGTGTGTGCGTGCCCGCCTCTGTAACTCGCCTGTGGTGCGCGCGCAAAACGCGCTTTTGTTGTGCGCGCGTTTACCTGTGTCTGTCGGGGACAGCTTTAACCCCGCTTCTGTTATGACTACGCCGCCGCCCGCACAATACGACATAGCCGATTTGGCCCACGTATTTAGCGAATCGTTACGCCCAACCGTTGAATCGGCAGCAGCTACATTTCAGCATGGGTTACGTGTCGCGGAAGCTCGGACTTCCGTCCCGCGATTTACTGGCGATAACGCGCCACTGTCGATAACATTCGACGACTGGCTTAGTACTCTGAATTGGAGACAGTTGGAATTGTGTCTCGACGCTACGTCGTTACGCGTTTTTGGACTGTCGACGCTTGGAGGTCATGCTGCTGAGTTTTCTCGCCGCCTCCTTCTTGAGCGGCCGTCTATGACTTGGGAACAGATTACCGAACAGCTCATTAAACGCTTCCGCGATCCGCTGAGAGAAGTAGATGCGCAAAATGCGCTTAAAAATTTCCAGCAGTATAATGGCGAACATATTCGCCCATATGGCGACAGGCTGCTGACTCTCGCATTGCGAGCGATTCCAGCCGAACGACTATCGACAGCTGAGACTCAGAGCCGTCTCGTCGATATTTTTTTGGATGGTTTGAGATCGGTCCATACACAGCGATTGCTGCTTCATCGCTCACCTACAACGCTAACCGACGCTATCGATCTTGCGGCAGATGAACACGTGCTAGAGTCATCTCTAGTGGCACGGCGACACAACCGTGGCGACGCGTTCACTGACCCCTATGACACGACGGAACCTATGGACGTTAACGCGATGCAACGCCCAACGCCATCGGATCTCATTAGAGAGGTGCGCAGTTTGCGCACCTTCATTACTCAGGCAGTGCCACAGGTTCGGCAGCCAGTGACGAATGAGACAACCCGAGACACGACACGACGGCCCCCGCGCCAACAACGTTTACAAGCGCCCGCGCCCTCTGATGGCTCGCTACGTTCGCGCCCATGGCAACCCCCCCTCACAGGACGCGATCAACGTCCACCCGTTCGGAATCAGGCTTATCTGCCATCGGCTTCGCGCCAACGTGCGCCATCTCAATCTTCGGCGACGGCGCCTACACAACAACAACGCGACACTCGTTGTTATGCGTGTGGCGAACCAGGTCACTACGCGCGTGATTGCCCTCTTCGCAATCATTTTGAGGATTTTCGGCGGCGCCCTCGCGACGCAATCGCACCGCCGTACCCCCACGACTTTTAAGCAAGCATGTATCTGCTGTGCAGGGATCGCCGACTACTGCTGTGTCTCCGGCACCAACGTGCAGTGTCACAATTGGCTCACTTTTGTTTCTCGCACTCATTGACAGCGGTAGCGATTGTACACTTATTGATATGGCTGCATGGCTCCGCCTACCGTCGCACATACGCGCGACTGCAAATTTCAATGCCGTCTGCGCAACGGATGCCACGCTTCTTTCCGTCACAGGCGATAGACTACACCTTGTAGGCACCGCCACTCTGCGCATTTTACTAGGACGGGTCGGCACCCTCCATAAATGCTACGTAGTCCGCAATTTAAAGCAGCAGTTCATAATAGGAGCCGACTTCCTTTCGGCTAATCGAGTAAACATCGATTTTGACCGCGGGGTGCTCGCACTAGGCAATAGTGTGGTCCCTTTGAAACTTCGTCAAGGCACGCGATTACTCCCCACCCCTCAACTCGCATTCATTGACCATTCGACTGTGTTGCCCCCTCATTCGGGCCAACAGTGCTACTGCCGCGTCCCCCGCCATTTTCGTCCGGGTACGCTTCTCTTTGTTCAGGGATCTCCAGCCTTTAAGTTGTTTCGTAGCAACCCCCACCTTATACTACTGCCTTCTCTAGTCGAAGTCACATCGAGGCACACGATTCTTTGCTGGCTCGACAATCGTTCAGATCGAGCTATCTCGTTACCTCATAACGCTGTTGTTGCCATAATTGAGGCCACCACCCCTCACCACATACAGCTCATTGCGTCCACGCCTCACGATGTTACAGCGCCACCACACGATAATGCAACCCCGCTTTTCGACTATAATTCACTCGTAGACCACATTAAAGATTCCCGCCAGCGGGCAATGCTTCTCAAATTCTTGCGCCAGCATGACGATTCATTTGCGCATACAGACGCTCAGCTAGGGTGTACGCATCTCCGGCGTGCTCTTAGTTAAGAAAAAGACAGGCGAGTAACGCATGTGTGTCGACTATCGACGC
>NW_014577080.1:10245-15336 GCF_000485595.1 Priapulus caudatus
TAGTTATTTCCAATTAAAAATTTATTAATTGTGATGTACGCGCCATCTGGTGGTGTAAATTTAAATCTAACACATCTGTGCGTTACCCTATGGAAATTACTCTACGTCACGAATTTTCTATGGGAAAATTTGTAAAATTTTTGTTGCCATTTTTTTACATTAAAAATAAGAACTAACGGCCTAAACGTATCGTCAAATTCTTAACCTGATAAGATGTGTTTTCTCAACTAGTTAAAAATCCAAAAACCTGGACGATTTTGATATTAGTGTTCATAACATTAATTGCTTGCTATGGGCTATGTATGAGTCACGAGTGTATGTTCACATCGAACAATATACGTAAAAATAAGAAGTATAATGCAGCAATTTAACCATAAAAAGTAACAGAATACTTATATTTTGTGAAAAAGTAGAAATTTTTTTTTATTTTTTTTTTGTATTTATGGTCACGTAATCACTAACATGACATAATATATACATACATACGTATATATAATATATATATATATATAGTATCTGTATATATACATATATATATAATATATATATATATATACAGAAAACACACACACATATATATATATATATATACAGATACTATAGGCAGATAATATATACAGTTTATTAAATTCAGATGAAAGTACAATCTACAATGGTAGGCCTACATAGGGTCAAATCAGATTGTAGATGAGTTAATGTACAGTATAAACATATAATATATACATATATATATATATATATATATATATATAGTATATGTATATATACTATATATATATATAAATATATATATATATAAATATATATATATGTAACGCTGCAAAGCGTTACAGGCCAATAAAGGCTACAAATTCCCCCCCCACCGCCGACGCAGTACAGATATTATGCGGCTAGATATTGCGCCTGGCCTATGGGGGCCCAATTAGTGAGGCGCAATATCTACGCGGATATTAATCGCTCGCGGCTGGATATTACATAGATGTCACTCGCGCTAGATGCGGCTAGATATTGCGCCTGGCCTATGGGGGCCCAGTTAGTGGGCGCAATGTCTACACGGATATCGCTCGCGACTGGATGTTACGCCATGGATATTACGCTCTGCTATAGGGGCCCAGGTGGTGCGGCGCATAGATATCAATCATATCTAGTTATTGCGCCTCACGCATGTGGGCCCAATTAGAGCAGAGGCTTAATATCTAAAGCGGCGTCACATCCGAAGTGGCTTCATATCCCCATATGAGCGCGAATATCGCTCGCGGCTGGATGTTACGCCCATGGATATTACGCTCTGCCTATAGGGGCCCAGGTGGTGTGGCGCATAGATATCAATCATGTCTAGTTATTGCGCCTCACGCATGTGGGCCCAATTAGAGCGGAGGCTTAATATCTAAAGCGGCGTCACATCCGAAGTGGCTTCATATCCCCATATGAACGCGAAGGCATGGCGCATGCTTCACGCATACGCCGAGGCCGAGCCGGTTTAGTGACCTGAATCGGTTTATAATTGGTTTGTTGACGCCATGTGAGCCGGTTCAGTAACCTGAATCGTTTATAATTGGCTTGTTGACGGCCGATGGTGAGCCGGTTTAGTGACGCTTAATCGTTTATAATTGGCCTGTTGACCCAATACGGCTGCCGGGATGAGTCAGCACATGCGGCCGCGGGCGTGCCTATGGGTATAAAAGCCGGAGCGCGGGCGCTATCTGGGAGGACTCCGCCAGCAACCGGGCTTTACGACAGGCACGACCGAGCACTGTAATCTTCACGAATAAAGTACTTCTAGTCATGGTAAATATCTGACTTCTATATCGTATATGTGTTTTGGTTCACACACATTCTACTTCATACATTAATAACAGCCTCAACACACTAGCGTTAAAACTAAAAGTTTACATTGATGGCGTGTGAGAGCGATTCGAACCTGGTTGCGCGGCTACTCCCTTGGTACTACCGCTACACGATCACTCGGCCATAGCATCGTGCCAAGCACCGTCACTTCAGCGTCTACTGATTCTGACTGACGATCCGGTTACAGCACGGCACAGACGTCCACGTGAGTAAAGCTAACCTTTGCCGGTTTTGACTTACGAGATTAAGTTAGTTACTGCATACCACTGTACTGTATTATACTGTGTACTGTATGCTGTATTGTAGATTACTGTAGTATTACTGTTTCTCATCCATTACTGTCGCCCTTTCCATGCTTAGGCGCGTCGGGTACGAACGCCATGTACACTACGACGGCCTAGCAGCTTCATAACCATCCTCCATCCTCCCCCTCCTCCTCGCCTTTGTCCTGGCGCTCGTGGTCCCAGTTACGTCATTCATCATTACTGTGCGTACGTGTATCGGTCTGTCACGCGTGTGCGTGTGGGCGCGTGCGTGTGTGCGTGCCCGCCTCTGTAACTCGCCTGTGGTGCGCGCGCGAACGCGCTTTTGTTGTGCGCGCGTTTTACCTGTGTCTTGTCGGGGACAGCTTTAACCCCCGCCTTCTGTTATGACTACGCCGCCGCCCGCGAATACGACATAGCCGATTTGGGCCCACGTATTTAGCGAATCGTTACGCCCAACCGTTGAATCGGCAAGCAGCTACATTTCAGCATGGGTTAGCGTGTCGCGGAAGCTCGGACTTCGCGTCCCGCGATTTACTGGCGCAATAACGCGCCACTGTCGATAACATTCGACGACTGGCTTAGTACTCTGAATTGGAGACAGTTGGAATTGTGTCTCGACGCTACGTCGTGTACGCGTTTTGGACTGTCGACGCTTGGAGGGCATGCTGCTGAGTTTTCTCGCCGCCCTCATCCGGGTACCCTGGGTCTGCCGTGCGTACACCACAGAAATAGAATAGAAGATCTATTCTATTCTATTCTATTCTATTCTATTTTATTCTATTCTATTCTATTCTGTTCTATTCTATTCTATTCTATTTCTGTGGCGTACACTGCGTGTACGCACGGCAGACCCAGGGTACCCGGATGCGCACAGATGTGTTAGATTTAAATTTACACCACCAGATGGCGCGTACATCACAATTAATAAATTTTTAATTGGAAATAACTAAGTAGTGTGCACTTTTTCCCACTGACGAGTTTTGAAATCGTTTTCAGTATATTTTTCTCTATTTTTGTGTAAAATTTCATGTAGATGCCGATGGGGAGGCACAAAATATGAAAATTAAAGCAGTTTTGGCTGATCACCCAGCGGTCTATGGGAAACCTTTCAAAGAACAGAAGAAATGCCATACGCCATTTCTAAATGTATTGTTTTGGTATACGAACGGTAGATAATGAATGTTTTCCACAAGAAGAACAGACATTTTACTCATTACTATAAAACATACTATGACTGTAATTCGAATTGTGAGTGTAACTGTATTATTTTCATCGTAATATTAAAGTTACGATAGGGTATGGGCTGTCGTAATGTTACCAGGAAATTTGGGACGATTTTCCATTGTGGTAACTTTGCGATGTTTCTGTGAACGCTTTTCAAGTGGAACTTAATGTTAATGGTATTGTTAAGACTAATTTTGTTTCTGACAACGGGCCCCATGAATGCCAATGCATGACACAATGATAGGCTACATTTACAAACATATGTTAACTATGCATTAAAAGTATTCATTTCCATACACATATACCAATTTTGGGAGGCTATTTTAATTTGTTTCTACGTGCTGTTACCTCATAACGTTTTTGAAACATTTATTTTGTCATTTGCCCTAGGCGTATTGGAATGGAAATGTGTATGGGAAATCAGAAAAACATCGCAGGCCCCCAAACTGCAACTGAAGTACACTGATGCATGACTAACCCGACGAGGCTGTGTGACTAACGTGAATATAGCTAACCCTAGCTAAGACCGTTTGTTACAGTTAACTCATGACATGCCGACATATCGGCGTACGTCACAAAACAGAACATTGCTACAGACTATAAAATGCAGAAGAAATACGCACACGTCATGAACACGACATCATGTAAAAGGCAGCAGCCGACAAGATACTAAGATGCTGAAACATAAAGCCGCCTATGCCGCGGTGACATCCAATACATGCATATCATATAACACAAATAAAAAAGCAGTTTCCACCGAGATTTCATGAGGAGTGTATGAGTATTCATACACTCCTGATTTCATTGTGTATGCCACTGAGCACGCCACACGATATTAACATCATGAACAATAAAACTGCATACCGCGCAATTACATGTAATACATGATCATAATATGACGCGGTTGAATAGTTAAGACCCCAGAAATGCCCAGCCATCTCGCAAACCCCCCAAGTGCAAGCGAACTACACTGCCTACATGCCGACATATCCCCGTACATCACAAAACATAACATTCCTACAGACTATCAAATGAAGAACACAAGGCAGATGCCACCCAGAATACATCATGGAAAACGGACAGCGCCACACTGTACTCAATCAACAATAAAGCCGCATACGGCGCCATTACATGCAATACATACTCATGATATGACACGGTTGAATAGTTAAGACCCCAGAAATGAGCACACATTTCTGAAACATTGGTCATCGCAACCCCCCCCCCCTATTGCAACACAACTCGACTGACGACATGCCCAGATATTCGCGTACATCAGAAAACATAACATTGCTACACACTATAAAATGCAGAACACATGGGCAGATGGCCAGCACACTACATCATAGAAAAGCAAGTGGCAGACCACACTAACATTATTAAAAATAAAGCCGCATAACGCGGGGTGAAGTGCAATACATACTGGGTACAGCGCGGTTACATGCAATACATCGTTATTATATGAACGCGGTATATACACATGGTTATATCTCACATGATTTGGACACTCTGCCTGACCTAGTCACATACTGGCTAGGCTTGAGCTGTCCATCAGTACTTTCCCTGATACTGTCCTCATGGCAGTTGAAGTTCAGTTCACGGGATGGAATGTCCTGTTCACGAACTAACTGTCCAGAGTTGGGATGCGCAACTGCTTGCGGGGTGTTCACATGTACTTCGCGATCTGGCGGTTTCTCGACGAAATCCTGCTCAATATCTGGGCTAAGCTTGCACAAGTTTCTGCAGTTTCTTT
>NW_014577080.1:15346-16930 GCF_000485595.1 Priapulus caudatus
TGTCCCAGTATTCCTTCATGGCCTTCGAAAAAATCAAAATGATGGAATTATAATTAGATTATATATTATTATAAATTATATACATATATATATACACATATAAATGTATGCTGTTAAATGCATACATAAATGGATGGATGGATGGATAGATGGATAGATGGATAGGTGGATAGATGGATGGATGGATAGGTGGATAGGTGGATAGATGGATGGATGGATGGATGGATGGATAGATGTATTGATGGATAGATGGATAGATGGATAGATGGATAGATGGATGGATGGATAGATGGATAGATGGATAGATGGATAGATGGATGGATGGATGGATGGATGGATAGATGGATAGATGGATAGATAGATAGATGGATGGATGGATGCCGACCGATGCGTCAAGCGACACTGGTCGACCCAGAGCCTTTTTCGTCGCCTCCCCGCGATCGCCCGTCGACCAACGCGTCAGGGACGCTGGTCGACGCAGGGCCTCGTTCGTGCTCTCCGCACGACGACACGCGTGCAGCCAGCGCGGCCAGCACGCCCAGCACTGACAGCTGGGACTCAGACGATTTATTGCCACTAGCACAAAGTAGCCGACTGAGCTAAGGTGCTAAACACGCCACGTTTATGTTAAGTGGCACTTCTCTGTTTCAGGACGATGGTCAGTTACCACGGTCGCCCTGCTCGTAGTTGCCTCGACGATCCTATCGAAGTCCGAAGACCCACGATGAGAGTGGTTTTTATTCCGAGAGGTCATATCTCGGTCAGCCAGAGCACTTGGGGCCTAGCCTTCACTCTCAACTTCACTTCGATCCAGACGTATCTGCACTCCTTACACAAGGATGTGCGTAAGATGTATAGACGGCAGCCAGCGGAAGCACCATATTCCCCTCCCCCGATGATCAATACTTCGCAGCTTTGAACAGGGACATCAGAAATCTCGTGCAAGCCCACATCGCATGGTTTCGCCAACGCCTACAGGCACTCAATCTCCGTTTAAAGGACCTGCACTCGTTGCATCACTCAAGAGAGAAACGCGCAATAATTGGTGGCCTTGGTAAACTTGCAAAATTTTTATTCGGTACGGCTACCGATGACGACATTGCGCAACTGCAACGGCAGTTATCCGCATTAGGTACGACACAGGAGCGAATTTTGACTGTAATCGACGAATCCCTCACCGTCATAAATTATACGCGCATCCAGACAGAAATGAATACGGAGGTGTTGTCGCATGTCATTTCCCACGCCCGTGACTTGACCTCGAGTGTGCGCACACTCATGTTTAAAGTAACGGCCTTCCAGGCCTCTGTGGCGCGGGAGTTTATTGCGATTACGCACCTCCAGTTATCCCTTTCTAGTTTGACAGTAGCATTCGATAACGTTCAAAACACAATTGATACTACGATACACGCCATCTCCGTTTTATTAACGGGCCGATTGCCCGCTACGCTGTTACCCCCCCATCAGTTGCGGGAAGCCTTACTTACTATCGAAAACTCGCTACCCCCTACGTTAACTATGCCACACAGCCCTCATGCTGATCTGTTCTACTATTATAACCTTATCGAGGCTATCGTAGTCCCT
>NW_014577080.1:17043-24643 GCF_000485595.1 Priapulus caudatus
TGCTTGCGTAAGCATCAAGAGATCTGTGATGTAACATCTCCTATTTACCCCATGACGACAGCAATTACATGCCCAGTCGCGCTATTTCTCAATGATACCGCTCTGATCTCTACACTATGTGCGAGGCGCGTTACATTTTACGCACGGCCAACGCCGCGCGCCACCTACCTCGTTGACGGTAGCTGGCTCATTTCTACGCCTCACCCATTACGTTTGGCCATTTCATGCCAGTCAAACCCTACGACGCAGGTGACAACTAAAGAGTTTACCGTTCGACAACAACAGACAGTTACGCTCCATTCTGGCTGTAAGGCCGAGTCCAAGTATTTTACCCTGCCATCCTACTTCCACCACGAAACTGATGTCGACGTGCGAATCGAATTACCCCCACTCGACCTCCTGTTTTACCGCACGGTCCCTACAATATGGACAGACATTTTGATTTATGATGTGAAATGCCTGTCCACCGCCAACTCGGAAGACCTCATCCCACCAGAAGTTGTACCTCCTAGTTCCTACGCCCATACTGACCTTGACGTCGCGTACTCTGACTTAGTTACTGCCGTCAGGCACACTAAACGCCTACCAGCAGCTACCTCGGCGTACGCCGGGGCGGGCGGTTTACCGATCGCGCCCACCACGTATCACTCCATCGTGTATATCGGCCTCACGTCCCTGTTGTTCACCCTTATGGTCGTCACGGCATATTGCTATTGCTGTCGGTGCCGTCGACCTCATACCCCCCAACACCAGCCCCAGTCAAGACCTGCCGATCTTACACCACCCCCTCCCAGACGCATAACAATACAAAGCTACCCGACCACCCCTGCCACGTCAAGACCTCGCTCGCTCTTTTCCAGTATGCCGCTAACCATTCTCGAACCACAACAGCGAATGGGTTCCTTCGACCCAATAACGCCTACCCTTCAGTCCCACCGCAACGGCTTCCCAGGTCCTACCCTTGTTTCCAAGACCCCATCGCCCACCTCGGCAATAGTACGATCCCCCCTAATGTCGATATTACCCAAATACTCTGCGACACGCCTTCCGACCCCCCATCCCCAAAGGCTTCCCCACTGACTCCCATACTTCACCGGCATATCTCTCTACGGTCCCGCCCAGTGCACCGCTCTACGCCCGCACCAATCCCCTGTCCAACACCCCCACCGCGGGTCGTATAGATTCACCTCGGATGTTACATTTCCGTGATTTTCACCGAGCGAGTACCTCATCCATAGCCTCTTATTTTAGTCATACCGGCATAAGGATAGTTTTATAGCATGGACGACGTGCAGTGTGTGCACCGCTAGCACTAGTCTTGCTATTCCATAGAGATCATCATGTTACTTTGTTTATTACTTTATTCGTAAAGCGCACTATAAGAAAGATGCGCTCGATCTAAATGCATGTATTTCTCAAACGCCGTTTAGAGCAGCCTACTTGTAACCCTGCTTATTCCGCGGCTTATGTGACCGCGCTCTCTAACCGTTTCACGCCGCTATGCCGGCGGGCCCGCTTATGACATAGTGTCATGTATTATGCTTGTTCATTAATGTTATCAGGACCATATTGTCCTCAACGGTCACGACGGGCGGGATGCGCTGCTGCCGTCCGCGCCGCAATCTCCACCGCCAGCGGGTGTCGGCGTTGCCTGCACCTGCGCCCTCTGCCTTGGCGCCACCTGCCAATGCGCCGATTGCCGCAGCGCTGCCTGCGGCTGCGCCGTCTGCTTAGCGGCCGCTGACGCCTACACCTGTGCTGCGGTCGCCTGCGAGTGCGCCACCTGCATCGTCGGTGCGGCTTACGCCAACGCTACGTTCCACAACCGCGACTGCGTCGTCACCATCTGCAACTGCGCCGCCTGCGCCGCCGCCATCTGCAATTGCGCCGCCTGTGCCAAACGGCGGGAACAACATGAGGTTCCCGCCCAGCCGGAGCCGGACGCAGTGTTCGAAATTCACGTCGGCCCGTCGGCCCGCCGCCGACAGTTTCGATGCCGGGCCTACAGCTTCTTGATACAACAGGCCCGCTGATCCTACAGCTATTTGATCACCGAAAATTCGAACACTGAGAAACTGTTACCTGTAGAAATCTGTTCATGCATATTAACTTCCAGGGGTATTTATTTGAAAACTAATCCGTGATAAACCGTGACATACATGTAAACAAGGCGTTCGCCCACTGCAATCAACTTCAGTTGGCATTCAAGAAACGTGCGTGGAATGTTCGGACGCACAGGTTAGCACAGGTTCCTGCATTCAGTAGCAGCGTTGGCATACCAAAAATCTATAAGAAGTGGGTGGAGCTTACTTTTGCCCAGTTGTAGTGAACCCTACATTGTGTTGGCCAGGGTTGATTTACGTGCACGGGTCGTGCAGCACGCTCACTGTTCACGTGCGCTAGCTTGTGGAGTAATTTTCACATCCCCGCGCATTTCACGTTTGGATGTAAACAATAAAGTATCACTGGTCGTTATTACAAACGATCAGTATACTGTTTTAAAATAATATTAAGAAGATTTAGATTTTCTGCTCAGTGGCAAACACTGGCCGGACGTACAATTTATTGGCGCGGTACCACCGCCGCAGCCATGCGCAGTGCCGAACACCACCCGCAGCGCGGAGGACGGCCGATCACCCATCAACACCTGGGACAGTGACCGGCCCGTCCCCTACGAGCAGTACCTGCCAATAGCCCCCTTCACCATGGAGGAAGACGAGGACGACGCGCTGCAGGAAGAGCTGCAGCTCCAGTTCGAGGCCGAGGAAGGAAACCACCCTATCCCGGAGTACCGTGGATCAAGGATAACTCCGACATTAATGGGGAATTAACCCCAAATTCGTTCCGACAAGGGTAATAAATCTGAATGCCCGTGGGTGAGTAGCGCGGTACCAGCCGGCTAGAGAACACACGTGACGCAACTACCATGGATGCTCTTTAACAGAAACCCGGATCAGTGCGGTGCGACACGAGAAAGTGTGTGAAGGGAAGCTGGTAGTGAAACGTGTCGATACCGAGAACCAGCTTGCGGACCTGTTCACGAAGCCGATGCATAAGCCTCGGTTTATTAAGCTGTGCATTGACATGGGTGTGAAATGATGAACAGATTTCTGTTTAGCTGCGTGCGAGCATGAACGGTTCTTTCAACGAGTCGGTTCAGTAAAAATTAGTATTAGGGGAAGTGTTGAGTTTTGATATTCAGTGCTGCCATCTACTGTAGGTGGTAATACCTAATCTTACTAAAGAGCTAGTCTTCCGGTAGATATGGCGACTGTGCTGTTAACACGCTTTTGTCTTACAAAATAAATGCCTAGTTGATAAAACTTAACAGATAAGTCGCGAGCCACACATTTTGTATAAATATATCAGTATTTTTGAGTAAGAAGTAGAGTCAACTGAGTTGCGTAGACTACACGCACCTACCGAGCAGGCACCGCCACATAGGGTAGAGTGGGGTAAGATGCCCAGGCGGGGTAAGATGCCCTTATCTTTATCTTAGTTCTCAATTGAGCCACCAGACTGCACTTCTGCATGGAGTAGTGCTGCCATCTAGGGAACATTCTTGATCAAGTACATAACCTTGGAGAAATTCACAGGAAAATTGTGAGCATATTTTTCTTTTTTATACCTTTCTTATAAGAAACAGCGGCATTTGTCCTTTGGCAGGGTGTACAGTAATACTCCTGGTATAAACACACCATGTTACAGTTAAACCTTGATACCTCTTAAGGTTACATATTGCCTAGATTGGGTGGTGATAATTAAGGAAAATAGGACAAATGCATGAAAACAAAAATGTACACTGTGGGGCAAGATGCCCCATCTAGCTGTGGGGAAAGATGCCCCTGGGGGATTTTACCCCATATTTGTATAGGTCATACAGTACAGGCAAATTTTGTGATTATGATGATGTTATTTTTTACCTGAGTAGGCTACCATTTGCAGTCCAACCATTTCAGAATTACATAACCTGCATTGACATAATAAATAATGATAACCAAACCCTCTTAAAATAATTTGACTTTACCCTGTCAAAATGTCATGTGTCCTGGTCTCTTTGCAGTTCCAGCTCAATATTTTATGTGTTGTAGCTGTTGCTATTCTCTGAGGATGCTTATTATCTTTTAGGACTATGCCACGATCCTATGAGAGAAAGTCCACAATAGGTGCGTATGGTGTTGAGGCTGTGCAGAGAGCTTTAGAAGCCATCAGAAATGGAACAGCTGTAAGAGCTGCCAGTAGACAATTTGGCGTGCCACCAAAAACTCTACGCCGTCATAGTGATGGAGCAGTTAAATGCCCTGGCTCACTTGGACGATTCCAGCTTGATTTCACAGAGCAAGAAAATCACCTTGTTGAGCACATTCAGAAAATGGAAAAGGCACTATTTGGGCTTACTCCAGGTGATGTGAGGAGGCTGGCCTATGAGTATGGTGAAAAACTGGAGTTGAAACACAGATTCAACCATGATTCCAAAATGGCTGGTAAAGACTGGCTTGCAGCATTTCTACAGAGGCATCCTGAACTCTCAATACGCAAACCAGAAGCCACAAGTCTTGCAAGAGCTGTGGGATTTAATCGAGGGCAGGTGAACATTTTCTTCACCATCTATAGGGAGTTGCTTACCACTCATGCATATGCTCCCACACGTGTTTGGAATATGGATGAGACTGGCATAACCAATGTACAAACACCAGGCAAGATTGTGGCTACAAAAGGTGCTCGAGAAGTTGGAAGGGTGACAAGTGGTGAACGAGGGAAGTTGGTGACTGTTCTGTGTGCATCCAGTGCTGCAGGCTCGTACATCCCACCAATGTTTATCTTCCCTCGGAAGAGAATGGATATGAATTTGATGAAAAATGCGCCTGCAGGAGCCATTGGAACTTGCTCTGACAATGGCTGGACCAATGGGGAAATCTTTGTAAAGTGGCTGGAACATTTCAAAACTATTGCCAAGCCTATGCCAAATGAGAAGCATGTCCTTATACTGGATGGACATCATAGCCACAAGACCCTTGCTTGCCTTGATTTTGCACGTAAAAATGGTATTGAAATGATTACCCTTCCACCCCACTGCACACACAAAATGCAGCCACTCGACCGAACTTTCTTCAAGGCATTAAAATCAGCCTACAATTCAGTCTCCGATACCTGGATGGTGGCCAATAAGTGTCACGCGATGTGGGAATCTTGCATTTCTGCCTACCCACAAACTGAACCATTGAAGAAGACTTTGGAATGGATGCGAATCCTCTTGGTCTTATGCGCCATTTTCATAATCAGACTCTTCCGTGAATGAAGCATTTTCTGCCATGGCCCAGCAGAGCCTCACTAGAATGACAAGCGGAGACCACTGCTAAGTTGCGCCTTCACATCTGTGCCTTGCAGCTAGAGCCTGCTAATCCTGTGCATGCAGTGAGCCTGTACATACCTGTGCCTGCAGTCGAGCCTGCTAATCCTTTGCCTGCAGGTTCGCGCTAAATCTCCTGTGCCTGCTGATTGAGCCTGCTAATCCTGCTCTGCCTTCTGAGACCTGCTAATCCTGTGCCTGCAGTTGAGCCTGCTAATCCTGTGCCTGCAGTTGAGTCTGCCAACCCTGGACCTGCCATTGAGCCTGCAGATCCTGCACCTGCAGCCCAAGCTGGACCAAGCACAGTAGATGCGCGTTCTGTGTTGGCCGAGTTAACTTCCCCAATTAAAGCCACAAAATCCCGCCAGCGTAAACGGAAAACAGAACATGCTACATTGATCACTGCATCTCCATTTAAGAAAGCTTTAGAAGAAAAGGAAGCAACTGCAAGAGGACGTGGAAGAGGTAGAGGACGAGGAAGAGGGAAAGCAACTCAAAGCAAAGAGAACAACACGGAAGAAAATGAAGCAAGTGCAAGTAGACGTGGAAGAGGTAGAGGACAAGGTAGAGGACGTGGGAAAAGGATAGCAACTCAAAGTAAAGAAAACAACACTAATGAAACCAGGGGGACAGGAAAACAAAATAATGTTGGGAAGAAAAGGAAGAGAAAAGCTGTAGATCATGAGTGATTCTGACGATGATGAAGAGTGGCCCTGCCTTGTATGTACTGAAAAATACAGCCAGAGCCAGCCAGGTAAAAAATGGATGACATGTGTTGCATGTCGACACTGGACGCATGAAGATTGCACTGCTGGTGAAGCAATGTCGATTTGTCCAAACTGTGAATCGGATGATGAAATGTAAAACTTGAATGTTGGAAGATGTGCATGTTTATTCTGAATTTCACAATATTCAATATCTTGAATTAAATTTCTCACTATACTTGTATTGTCAGACTTTGCTATGTATTGTATGTTCTCAAGGCTACTTTACCTTTAAGTTGTATGCCCCTATAGCCCATATGTTGGGCTAATTTGTATTGCTTTCTTGGATCCTCTGTTTGTTTGCCATCACCTATAAAAGGTACTAATGAGCTGTCATGTAACTATTATCAATGAATAAATCCAAATAGACTTCTTAATGCATTGGAATTATTCATATTTAGCATAATCTTATACTCAGTTACATAGTTCAAGTTTGTTTCCTTTGAATAGAAATATTTTAAAATGATGGGGTAAGATGCCCCATTTTCAACTTAAGATCAAGAGGGTTTTACCAAGTCATTAGACCAACAATTGAAAAAACATGTACATTTTTTGATAGTCTAACTCCATAGCATCCAAACTGAGGAATATCATGCTGATTAGATTTCCCATTGCAAAGATAGAAGGAATTATCCTTAGAGGGGGCATCTTACCCCACTCTACCCTACGTAAGGAAACATTTGTTTAACATTGTCTGATCGTCATTTGTATAGCTGTTGACTGGATAATCTGTTAACTGATAAAGTAAAAGTTTTATTCAATATTCTCAAGTCTCAACAGCACTAATACACATTCAACAGCTTCCATCTTTGTTTCTCCTTTGAACACAGTGTCACATTGTTATAATAAACAATGTCTCTGTTCGTACCGAGCTGTGTCATGCGAAATCACACAAATGACTGAGCGAATTTTTCTCGGCGTTCGCGAAACCTTGCCCAGTAATGGAAATGCTGTCACCGCAACACTGCAACATTTTTGCAAGCGTTCAATGGCGAGGCTCGTACGCGGGAAGTTGGAAAGCAGTGCGCCGCCTGCGCGCTGCGCTATAGCTCATAGACTGGCACCGCTTCTACCTCTCGGCGTAGCCTAGTCCCGATGGTAATCGAGGTGGAGCGAGTCCGTTATATAGCCTTTGTCCGTCTGCAGCGGCCATTTCCATTACTGGGCAAGGTCGCGAACGCTGAAAATTCGTCAGTCTTTCTGTGATTTCGGCGGACACAGCTCGGTTACGAACAGAAGACATTATGTTTTATAACAAGTGAAACACTGTTCACGTCCCAAATGTCTGCCCTCTGTGTCCCCCACTAAAATTGTCTGAGACTGTTCGCTGGCAGCTATGGATGCGTGCGCCCGGACTAAGCATTCGGCCACAGGCATCCATAGCTGCCAGCGCTGCATACTGTCGTAGGACGTTCCCGCGGTCGCGTGCGCCTTGCCGCGGAACTGCGCGCAAGATCTGCGCTCAAGCACTTCGGTCAAACCCTGG
>NW_014577080.1:24668-40444 GCF_000485595.1 Priapulus caudatus
CTGCTATATGGTCATTTATGTCAGTATTAGCGTAGCACACATCGAGAGTTTACCAACTCATACGCCGCTAGTGGGATACCTACAGCAAGCCTCAGGGCCTTAGCTATGACAAGAGCGCTGGAAAGAAAATCTGGCGCCGCTTGCGAGTCGGGATCATGAACGGACAATTGTGACGTGACGTAATGCGCTCGTAACAGTTGGTCAACTTGTGATTGTGACCTGATTTATTTGTTAGACTTGATATTTGTGTGTTCAGCAAAAAGATCTAATAGCTATCAATAAGCTATCTAAAGTGTCAGTCCAGGGTAGAGATGTTCCTCATCTCAGCTGGCTCTTTGTGATGTTTTTCACTGAACAAATAACCATATTATAAACAAGTATTATATAAATAAATCCAAAAGAAATTTTGGTGTGCGAATATATAGACCTGTGTTTTAACAGTCTACTGTTTTGACCAGACGGCCTTCGTCGTTGAATTGGAGCAGTTTGCTGCCCATTGCACGAGGATCGCATCTGCCCAGTTAGGTACGGAGACTGGCTAGAAATGCCTCCCAATTTTGTTCGCTACTAGGCCGCTTTATTTGCTGTCAATTAACGGAGTTTTTTTGTTCACATTGTAACAATATATAGCGCTCATGCGTAGCTCGTTGAACTGCTGAGTTTTAGAGGATCCTTATATATAGGAAACAATACAACCATCGTCTTCGGTCTATTCCGTAATAAATCCATAAATATCAATTGTCTTATTCTGCTATTTCTATCTCTGCACGAGTATACACTTAGTCACTCAACTAAAATATTCAACATGGTGGCAGACAGTGCCTAAACTTGGTGAAGCAGTGGGAAGCTTGAACTTAATGTTCCTATAGAATTCACGTGAAATTTCCGTCGAGTGCTCCCGAACTCGGTAGGGCCAAGGATAGCGAACATGGGTCCAGATAAACCAAATGGTTGCGTGTACTCCGTGAATTCTACAGGCACCTATATATATATTAATATATGATATCTAACCACTCGGATCCCCAATGCGGAGCCATTGAATTGTATCACAGCTTACGAATACTATCTATTAGTATTACTACAAGTACATCGCTTACAATACATTACTAGTACAGTTTACTGACTAGCTACTACTGTGACTACTAGTACTAAGAAGTACAGGACTACTAATACTACGTACTATACTAGTACACGGGAGCTAATAATGACAAACTGTGTTACGCGTTAGCAGTTGTATTATCAACAATCTTAATCTGTTCTTGGTGTCAACAGTTTATCAGCACTTGGCAACACCTCCTTTCGGCAACGCTTCTCTAGTATCCCGTCTCATCTGGTTGAATTATTCTATTTCTACTCAACGCACAAACAGAAACAGGGTCTTTTATCAGCTCTTGAAAGCTTTCATGTCAATGGTTTGCTTCCGTCAAAAGTGACTGGCACTCGTTGGATGGCGCACGTTGTACGGGCCCTCAAGAGTTACTTCAGAAACTATCCAGCATATGATGCTCACCTCTGCACTACAAGCCACGAGAATGCGAAGGCTGGAGGACTGGCAAAACTGTTGCTAGATAGACATCTGCTTGCTTTCATGATACTTCTAAAAGTAATTTTCTTTACCTCAATCTAAAATTATGTTGTGAAGTCATGACTGTAGAGTCCACAAGGGGAGGGGGGTGTCTGGCATCTCACTCTCACTTTACAAAAATCTTTAATTATGTAATACTAATAGTAATTGTAATACTATCTGTCCATATCAGATAGCAGTGAAAAAAATACACGGGGGCTCGGGCGATTTATCCCCGAAATGCCAGAAAGAGACCCGGAAATGTCTAAAAGAACCCCCGTAAATTTGCATAGAGTTCAATGCAAACCAAATTTTAGAGTGCTATTTTCATGCACGCATGCTTGAAACGTAGCCCCCGAAAAATAAATTTTATTTTTTCCCTGTCAGATAGTTTACTGAAATTACATTTTACATGATCTGCTTGAACCACTGGCGAGATTATCTCTCAAACACCAACAGAATGTGGTAACTCTTGCAGAGGTCCACACCTGCATGGACAGTATCTACCCTAGACCTCCTTCAAGAGTACAAAACAAGGTACGTATAATTAGTACCATAGTTAAGTTCTAAATTGTTAGAGGTCATTTATTATGCATCTGAAATTTAATTACGGACTTCTATGAAAACCTGAACATTTACTTCTTGTAGAGACAATGAGGCTCTTAAGAAGCTATTAGAAGATGGCTGTTATCAGAATGTTCTGACCAAAGGTAGCTTCCCCAACATGAGATACAAGCTTACAGCGGCTGTGACAAGCAGATTTTCTCTTCATGCTTCTCAGACAGGTGTTATAGAGGCTACTCGGATATCTAACTTCAGCTGCTGGCCGGCACCAGACACAGATTCTATTGCAGGTAGAAATTTTGTAGTTAAAAACTATGACATGGACTGCAACTTTCACTGCAACAGTGCAGTAATTCTCTTATGCTACTAAATTAACTTGCATCGTCATGTATTCTTTAGAATATGGAGACCATGAGGTAAAATCAATTCTGCAGCACTTCTCGAACACACTCAAACAAGCAGGCATTGATGACAGTGACACAGCGCTGAGTGAGTAGAAGCATCTGAAAAAGCTTATATCTACAAACGGTTTGTGTATTTAAAAATATTTATCACATGTAATGTTTGACAATAAGACTGGCTAGTAATGTAATGTTTTGCAACAAAAAACAGTAGTAACAGTGAGTTTGTGAGAGAAGCTTTTTAATACATACTATTTCAGAAATTTTGTATTTTTTCTCTTGTTAACAGACATGAAGGCCATCTGGAATCTTTAAAGTGGGCAACTGTTCATTCTGGGTTTCCAGCGTTTAAGGCCATTCTGATGATAATGGATTTGTTGTTATGGTTGCCGCCAACATCTGTAGCATGCGAAACATCATTCAGTCAGATGAAACTGATCAAGACAAGCAGGCGAGCTAGCATGAAAGAGTCCACTTTAAATAACTTGATGTTAGTCAAGCTGGAGTCTCCTCCAGTTGCAGACTTCAGCCCTGATAAGGCAATTGACATGTGGCTGGTAGGTAATTGCATCAATAATTGCAACCTTTTTTTCTCTTTCAAATTCAGTTTGCAATGTGGTCCTTGTCAGCTTGAGTTTTTGTGGATTATTTAGTAATTACGCTACGTTAAATTAATTATTATTATGTTATATAATAATTATATTTGCAGGCAGCACCTTTAGCAACCAGGAAACTGAATTACAGACGGAGGTCCAAGGCAACCTTGGCACAGAAAACCAAACCAGATCTACATGTAGGAGCACAAGCAGAAGGATCGGCAAAAGGGGATATAGTCCAGCCTGAATTTGAAGCCGCAACAGATTCTAATATTGCTGATATAGAACTGGAGACAGATACTGATAGAGATACTGATACAGATAGCAGTGATAACAGTGACGAAGACTTTTCTGCATATAATAAAGCTTTGATGATGATGGAGTGTTTCAGATCAAATAAATAGTTCAAAATATGTGAATGTTTTAATGTTTCAATATTTTTTTGGTCCCGTAACATATCATTCGGTCTGGTAAAAATATATTTTTTACTGGACCGAATGTCCAGTAAAGGATTTTGTCTTTTGGCGAAGACTGAACCTCATCGTCAGCGAGTCCCTACGTTAGTCCATCACGAACGGCAACAGTCAAAATTGGGTACAGTTGTTACTGCTATACTCCCATATTAAACGTCCTATTTTGGAGCACGCCAGTCGACGTAATTTTGAGCCACGGCAATTTTTTGCCAAAAATGGGAATTGCCATTAGTCAGTTCAGGTTCAACGGATTTTGCTCATTTTTGGTATCTATATAATAATTTGAGTAGTGTCGTTCTGTTTGTTCCTGTTGAAAATTTTCGTGCTTCATTCCTACGCATCAGGTTCGATTCTAACACTTTGCTTTTTGTTATTTATTGGGTTATAGGTTAAAAAAAACATATTTAGAAAATCTAATGGAAAATCTCCTTGGAAAACATTGGCAACGATTCAGTTCACTTCCGCTAGGTACGCTGGTTTGTTAGACATTACAACACGCAACCACAGGCTAAGGGATACAGTAGTCCCTGTCAGCGTAAACCTTGCAGTGGATTCGCGCCAGGGGCACACGGCTTGGCTGTGGAATCAAAGTCCCCCCACCCTGCACGCTCGCACTTCAGCGGCATATCTATAATCTATCTTATCAATCTACAGTGTATCTATTTTTCTTATCTATTCATCTATCGCTATCTTATCTATTCCATGCCTCTAATCTATCTATCATTCATCAAATGTGAACCTGTGACGTCTTGAACCTTTGGGTGAAAGGCACTTCAAAATCAATAGCGGTTCCACGCCCCTAAGCGGGTCCACTTTGGACCAAGTTTGAAGTTTCTACCTCTGAACGTTGCAAAAATATGCGAGCAACAGAGCAGGAATCTCACCAAAGGAAACGACATCTTGGTCTACGTCATAGCAGCTGCCACACGCACAGCCGCACGACGCTTTCAAGCGAGACAGCAACACGACTCAAGCATACCCTACATTCGCGCAGCGAAGCACTTTTTAAGCAACAGCCAAACAATTCAACACCACACGCAAGGCAAAAGCCAACCGCGCCAGCGGACAACACAATGCCGATGTAGCCGCAGTCCACGGCACGCTCAACCCGTAGGGCGGGAGCGATATTAAACCATTTAGGCCTGGCGAAGCCGCTCTTGCTACAGTATTGTAGGGAGAACTCGGCCAGGCAGTGCTCTGCTACGCGCGCTTAGCAGACACCCGTTAGTAGGCACGGCAAACTGAGCGGGGCAAGCATCAAAGTAGGCAGCTTATGCTCACTCTGACAGGGGTTGTCGTATTAACCACTTCAACAGGGATATACCTGTGGCAGCCCCAAATTAACAAAAGGGAAAAAATTATCAGACCGTCAGCTGTGCTGTACAAAGTATTTTTTTATAGGAGTTTTACTATTGTATTAATCTAAGAACTGGCTTCACGCTAGCGTAAATTGTCACAGCTCGCATGAACAGCAATGTACTGCCCGGGACAGTTAATGACTCATCTCCATTACGTGACCAATTCGAGTCTACTAACAGTCGCAGACCGCCGCTTTAGCTAGGCCGAAACTGAGGGCAAGGCGCGCGCCAAGGCACAGAGAACAGATCAATAGGCATATTAAGCAGGCTGAGCAGCAGATGGCTCCGGTAGCTGCATTATAGGTCTCTCCAAGCCTATAAATTCTGCGCAAGCGCAAAGGGCACAATGGACTTAGAGGAAGGTGTGTACTCAGAAGCTCGTTTTAAGGTTATAGCACATTGAAAGGCGCAGCAGTCTACCCGCGCGGACAGAAAATTTTTTATGTTATGCGCTCAAAGGGATCCTTGTATTATTGTCTGTTCGTATCAAGTCGAACTCTTTAGTGTCACGCTCTAAAAGAGGCTTAATGAATGAATCGCGGCGGCCGGATTTTAGAGAAAGGATCTCAGGGCATCACAGAGCTCCAGCAGCAGGCGAGGGCGCAGGCGAAGCCTGGGCTCCAGCGAGGTACACCGGCAGAGCGAATGATGCCGCGCGCGGAGGCGGGCACGCATCTTGCGAGATGTCGAGCAAGCCATGAAGCACTCAGGCGCGTAGGGGATTTGACTATTTAAAAGACAAAATTACTGCAAGCAATTAGAGCAGGGCTAGGGTATGTGCGCCGACTCAGCTACTAGTTCGATGACTGCTATAAGCTAGAAACACGCACGAGAGTAACGGCACACAGCTCCTTTGAGGCTGTTCGACACTGTCTGGTCGTATTGTACAAGATTATGCATGACAATGGGACTCCTTAATGCAAAAGTCTCTTGCTAGGCAGAACAATTCATGATTTATAGAGTACGTTACGCTCTATAGCTATTTATTTAATCTTAGTACTGGGACTATAATAGGACTTTATGCCGGGTAAGGGAAACAATCGCAAAAGCCGGGTATGCGCACTCTACCGTCAGAAATTGTGATTCATTTTAGCAGGTTCACTCTGGACCATAGTCAGATAGCGCAGCGAAGGCCTTCGCTACGAATCGACCACGGTCAGGAGACATGGCGCGTCCGTCAAGTGCCCGAGGCCGCTTGCGTGCGTCGTCGAGCACGCTTGGAGCAGCAAGGCATCGGTTCAGTGCAAGGCAGGCAGTACCTTGGACTCTTGAACGTACCGGGGGAACTCGGATATTCGCGATGGCGGTTCGGGGGTTCAGCGGTATCGCATCGTCTAAAATCGTGAGATTGGGAATGATCTACGGTTTTACAGCGTCGCGCTCAACAGCGTCAGAGACAGCGTGCAAGAATGTCAGAAGAATAAGGGAAATACATCTCCCGTCGCTACCTCCAGCGTTCAGAGTGCGCATATGGAAGTCAGGAAATGCGCTCTTGACGGGCCACAACTGCGTCAACGAGACTCGACCGTCGCTAGTGACTAGGGCTCACGGAACATGTCATGTCAACATTGAGCCTGCATTGTAGGAGACACGCTCCGGCTCGGCAGGCTGCTGCCACCGAAAATTGGAGGCTAGCACAGGCGACTCCAACACGTGCGATCGGCACACTAAGAGAGCACCATACACGGTGCACCACAACGCGGCATTTGGGTCCTTCATCTACGTACGGAAATACAATCGCTTTTATTTCGGGCCGCACTCATCGCCACAGGTTAGGACGTGTCTCTTTCTCTTCGCACCACTATTCGCGCGCATTGTCATTCAGCCCCTTCACGGACCCGTCACCAACGGTAGCGTCATCGACCGTACATTTTAAATATTCTTGAGCGCCAGGTAAGATAACGAGGCCCAGAGCGGACTCTGGCGCAGCAACTTTACGACCTTCTATGGACTATTCGTTCCGTGGGCTGGTGCTACCTAAGCGGCATAGCGGGTACACGGCGTAGGCGCTTGCTTTAATTACACGGCAGATCTGCCGTGCGCGACACTTGCGTGCCACACGGGCGCACGCACCTCCTCCCACGGCAAGCGCACCGGCTCACACTACCCACCGCGCATCTCGTTTCGCTTTGCCCAGTGCTCCCCACACACGCGCGCCGCCCCCATTTTAGATTCGGCATCTTTCGTGGGAGTTTTTTATAGCGTAGGAGACCAGTACAAACCTTTCTCATCTTCTGGTCTCATCTCCTGCCAAGCGCACACATTGCAGGACATGGCAGGCAGGCCACACACGAGCACAGGGAAGAGCAACCGGCAGCTCATCGCGTCGTCCTTGTGCTAGCTGCAGCGCGGACCCGCGGCGGATACGCGACTCGACACCGTAGTATGACGGTGTCACGCACTTAAGCAAGACGGTCAATGACACCACCGGGCGTTACAGCAGGACTATTCATTCCAGGGACACGATGTTTATCTCTGAGGCAATTTGAGAGACGCAACTCACTACAAGGACTACGCTTTTGATGTTGCGCTCGGCGGGTCGTAGCGCGCTACGTCTGCACACGCTGGTGTGTGTCTCCACACGGACGCCCACACGCCCACACCGGCAACCGGGCACACACTCCACGAGTAGCCATCACCGCTTCTAGCTTAGGGTCCACAAGTGTTGTGCAGGCAGCGGAGTGCAGCGGGTCGGCAAGCACGTGGCGCGTGGCATTGACAGTAGCATTTAAGCCTGTAGGGAGCTTTAGTTTCATGTGGGCGGGCAGCGTTATGCCGCAGCATTACTCAAGCACGCGCATAGCCCACACAGCAGTCCAGCAGTGAGTGAGTTCAGCCGTAGCGCCTGCGAGCAGGCAGCAGGGCGCGCCAGGACGCAGCTAGCGAGCCGGAGCAGCACTGCGTTGGAAGCTTCATCGAGCACGCCAGCGAGCTTAATGCAGACCCGCATAAACTGCTCTGTCGGGCGTCAATGACATTTGCTCTCTCTGTGGGTATTATGACGTGCGGTGTGTCTGTTACCTAATATTAGTTGATCGGATCGTCCAACTACACTACACCGAGGGTGCCGGATCACTTACGATCATGCGCAGACGTCTGTATGCACGCTCCTGATATCGAATGAAATCAGAGATGATGAGTCTGGCACTTCAACTATCCAGTGCGGTCGAACGGTTCGATATTCTCTCTCGGCGTCTACTGCGTATGTAGGAGTGCGGGCCTGCAGAAGATAGGCGATCTTGTCCGGCGTGCAATGGACACGGACGCTCGTACTTACAGTGTCGCAACAAGATAGAGTGTGTTTTCGGGTACACGCGCAGAGAGACATGTATGCACGTGGTGTGTCGATTAGCTACTAGTGCTCGTAAGATACTCGCCGGCAGCTCGTGTATGTTCCGCTCACATAACTGAACTATATTGGACTCGAATGTATCACCCTGAGTTCAGTGAAGTCATCGGACGTTAGTGTAGCTTGTGCCGGGGGAGTGTCCCGGGGGGTTCGCTTTCCAATTTGATAAGCACGGCGTGCTGTCTTCATACAGTATTGACTAGTCTCGGGTGTGACGCGGAATAGTTATGACCGGTAGTAGGCTGTCTTACTCATATCGTATATAGTTGTCTCTAATGCAAGTTTCTCTGTGAGAAATTTCTATATTACTGTACCCACTTTGACGCAAAATCTTAGTTCGGCGTGCTAGCCCATGATCGGTCGTCACGACTAGTCCGCCTGTCCTTCCGCCTGCGGATTCGTTTAAAGGTGCTGAGCTCGTCAGGCGGTAGGAGAGTCCTCTCGGCTTTCGCTCGTCGTCAGCTTGGTGCGCCATGACGGGGGAGAAGAAATCTTTCGCTGCGACCTAGCTGCATCTCGAGTCGCCACAGGAAAAATAAGAATTTATCCAAAACTGAGCGCCATAATAAAAAATGTTGTTTTTTTGCCCTCACCGGACCTTTACAGCCGCCAGAGAATAAGGGAGTGCTTGATCAGCAACATACACTTGGTGCTATTAGAGCCCTTTTCACTGAGAAGGTTTTTTTCTCTATAAAACCGTTTTCCTTGCTATTTGCTGGCGCATAGCCTCCGCGGCATCGTGATGTACGGTTGAGAAACTCCTGCCTTCCGCTAGGCAGTACGGGAGAGCTGATAGCACATTCCTGGTTACGGAATATCTCCTTGTGCCTTGTTTGGCTGCGGCTCAGTCGGTTCGGAACTGAGTGAAGGTAAGGTGTGGCCTGCTAAGCCGGCGCGCTCGCCATCTATGTGAGATTCGCATTTGGCACCTGGTTCCGACTGGAACAGTCCTTGCGCGCGGATGTCACTGTTCTCGTCATTTATATACCCGTATTGGTGTATGGCGCAGGAAATCGGGCATGTCCGTTAGCACCGGCTCGGTCGATTCACGATGCGGACGCAACGTACTCAGAGGCGACGAAACTAAGTCCTTCTGAATCGACATGGATTCTCGAAACACGCACTTGGACAAGAAACAAACTCATTTCACTGCTTGAATCCTGCGAATCGCAGTTAAAATTCGGTTTTGCGGAGCACAAATCTCAAACAAAGAAATCACATTCAATGTAGAAAAAAGAAAATGCAACATTCTCGTCTGGCTATATTTTAATTTAGATATTAAATAACAGTTGATTATGGATGCTTTACTCTGTATCTGCACTTAGATCATATATGATATTTTCCATTATCTACTTCAATAGAGCAAACACTATAGTCGTCGCTAAGAAGATATTTATTATTTGGCACGTTAAGATTCAGTCTCTCTTTAGACTTTGTGACGATGTTTATATTGCCATCGTGTATGTCGTGGGTTGCGCTGGCCTCGTGTCCTTCCTTCTCTCTCTCTCTTTCTCTCTCTCTCGCTTCTCTCTCCTCTCTCCTCTCTCTCTCTCTCTCTCTTCTCCCTCTCTTTCTCCTCACCCATCCGCACTCTCGCTCTCTCCACTAATCTCCACTCGCTGTACTTCTCTCGTTCGCTCTACTCAGCTTTAAACTCTCATTCGTGCTACATACTTTGCTCTCGTAACACCGACATAACACCACACAAGTTGATCTAACAACACGAACTAACTCTTATACTCACTCGACATACTATTGCTAATCAACACTAGTCAAATGCACAGAATTCAATATATTAACTGACTGCACTAGGCCAACACTCAAACACAGGCTAACTGACTCCACCACAACAGACACAACACCCTAACACGAAGACACGGTAGGACGACCATTGAGTGAATTGGATTAAATAGCTGATTTGTAGAACAAGAAGGCGCCCCCCTCTTAAAAAAGGGGCAAGCCACACTTTTATCAACGCTGATGGGTCGGGGTGAGGGCATGAAAGCAAATAGAAATTGTTAAGGTGGTGGCGGGCTGATTATTCTTGTGGTGATTCTGATAGAGCTATTAACCATAATTGCAGTAACATAAATATTACATAAATGAATACTCGCAATGGGGTACAAATTTGAGAGTAAATATAGACTAAAGAATAGGTGGTCGAAAATTGCCTGGCACTAGAAGCCTCGCGATAGGAGTTTCATGCGAAGTACACAAAACTCTCCACTGTTTGTTGTGTTCGTTGTTTGGCTAGAGTGCGATTGGCTGTATTGAAAACCTCATTTGGCTGAGGGTGGAGATAATTTTCCCATGGCGGTGATGTATCGATGGATCTGCAATTCGCGAATAGAGTGTATTTTTCAAATGCCGATTGCTCACGATTTTTTTTTATGAAATCGGCATGTTGATTTCGGATGCAGACTCCGAGTGAATTGCGCGAAGATTAATGTTAAACGGAAACATAGCATGCTTTACAATTGACTTGTGGTTATTCTTCGGGATGCTGGGCTTTGCCGCGTCAATGAAATAGCACGTTACGGCCGATTTTATTGATTTTGTTAACAACTCGCGACGGCATCGAACGTGACTTTTAAACAATACCTGCACTCCTCCCCCCCCACCTCCGGCGTAGCATCGTCTAGGTATGCCGCCCAGGCACGTATACAGCAGGACACGCAGTGGTTGCTGCGCTGCACGCTCTCATGGGGGCGGGATGGGCTGCTATATCTCGGGTTCGGCGACCATTTTGATTATAATAGTAAAGTGAGGATTAGTTTATGGGGTCCGAGGGTCAGATAAGGCCAGCTCACATGTCACAATCTGCGTATGTAAGAGGACTGGGTTATCTATTCTCAATCGATTTTGGATATACTAACGTAAAGGATACCAACATTTTGAATGTGTCAAGTTCATTGAGAGACAATTATGTTTTACTCGACAAACATGAGGCGAGTCAGCTTTAGCTTTCACATGGTCGGCCCGGCAGATATTGGTATTTTCAACTCGACAAGATTGCGCGAATGATGGGCGGAGGGGCGAATGATGACAGTGAGTGCCAAGCATAGTCGGGCACGCTGTTTAAAATTCGGGCTGCGGGCAGCTAGTGCAGAATCGCTAGTTTTGGTTACTTCTAGGCTATTAAATAGGCTGAGGCTGTGCCTGTTACACAGCGCAGACACATGATAACACGCCAAAGTGAGTTCACTGCGCGGAATAGTAATTGATGACTCAACATTGTGAATATAATATGCATGTGAAAAAAAAAATTGCCATTAATGACAATTTAATGGTGCAAATTGCTATGTGCAAAGGTATATATTTATATTGAATATATAAATTTGGCACAAATTATTGCTTTGCAAGGTTTTGGCATGGATGTTGTTCAACCGTGACTGGGTGAATTCTAGAGGAATAATTAGCATTTGCGATAGCATCCCGGACATGGCATTAGGTACTTCGCGATTTAGCTGATCGCAATGGATAGATGGGATTAGATGAAGGATGGAAGATGGTGCTAAATTATAATGAGATAATTTATTAGGTGTGATAGCAATAATGAGAGGCGCGTCTTCAGAGACAGGTGCTGATCTTTGATGTGTTAATCGTTGATTTTTTCTTAGAGATTGGTGGATTGATATTTGATTTTTGAGTGGATTGATCTTTCGCACTTTGTTCTGAGTTATATTAAGGATCGACATGCACTCAGAGTGTATCGAAACGTAGTAAAAGTATTAATTTTTTAAAGAATCATACCTTAGGAATGCAAACTCGACAAGGATTGCACCCCCCCTTTTAAAACGTCACTCCGCAGCATACCGGAAGTCAATTCCCTCTTGCTGTAATGTGACCAGAATCCTGGACCAGTGCTACGAACCAGGACCAGTTACTTCCTAGAGTACTGGTCCTGCTCGGACCAGCTGCCCTCAATTATTAAGTATTTTCACCTAGTGTATATAATATATGAATATAAGTTATATAATAGAAATAAAGAAGTAAGATAAATGGAATAGGAATTAAAGATAAATGAAAAATATTACAAAGAACAATATATAGGAACTCTTCATATATAGTAATGGCATTATACTATATAGGATATATAATTAGGTATATAGTGTATATATTATATAACGTGATATATATATTTCATAGTAGTATATATAAGAGGGTATATTTTTTGACACTCCTGGTATAGACTGACTCACTAGATAGAGTTAGGTTGCATGGGGACGATTGGACAGAGATTTTATAGCAGGGATTTTAATAGGGTAAAATTTGGATACTGTGCGTACAACTTCCCCATTGAATTCTAGGGCAGTTATATCACGGGCAAGCTTGAAGTGTCGTGAAGGTTAGTACGGAGAGTTTGTTGGTGCTTCATTTGCTCGTGAATGTCACAATGTTTAGAGCCACGCATATGCCGCTTGACTCTAATTTGTAGCATTGATATTGTCTTATGTTTCGCATGCGATTAGATGATGGATGTAGATCTATGAGGAGAAATGTAGGGAGTAATGAGGGACTGTGGTTCTAAAGGAAAGTGTGTTCAGATGTTAATCGATAGTTCCGGTCACTTATTTACATTATGCGAGATGATAATGTGCATGGATGGATAGATGATATTATAAGGCAAATCGCTAAGCTAAATCTCTTAGAGTGGTGCGTGATTTTTACTCATAGATGAGTGATCGATGGTAGTTGATTAGAAAGATTCGTAATTGCCGAGTCATGAGTACAGTACCGCATTTTTATCTGAGTTGTAAGACATGCTTAGGGTAAAAATTTAATTGTGTTGATGGAAATCAACTATCAGAGGCTTATCATTATATAGCTGTTAGATTAGTGTACATAGAAAGTCCACAAAACATGTGAGTTTTGTGCTTAAGTATGAGTCTAGGAGGATAAATAGTTCACTCGAAGCAGCTATGATTCTTGTCGCATATTTAGTGCATGGAACTGATGTAGTTGGAGAGAATGCTAATAAATATGAGATAGAATTTAATTACAGACTATCACCAGTCTCGTGACCTGGCATGTAGAATTGCTTCGTGATTGATCGTTAAATAGAAGAAACAGATCTTCAGAGAAAGTCTCTCGGATATCATGAAAGTTGACGAAAGACTCAGATTACGACGCAGATAGGTAGAACTAAGAAATGTCGATTAACGAATATAGTTCTCAAAATTAGAGCTAGAAGTGGGAGGTAATGTGTTCCAGCGTTTCATCAGCGTTTGGTATCTTGAGCACGTCAACACTCAGCCCGAATATTCAAGATTAGATCAGCAGATTGGATCACCGCAGTGGTGTTAGATGCATTTAGTTAGAGGGGCCGGTGTGTAATGTTGTAGCGCGTTAATGGAATGGACCGTGAAAATGGACTAAGGTGCAAATGTAGGACATGGTTACGAGGCGGATTAGATAGATTGATAGATAGATTGAAGATAGATGAATAGGATAATGGATAGATAAGGGATAGATAGAAAGATGGTGACAACTTGGTCGAGTAGACGTTGTGACACTGATACGTTGATGTTTGAGGCACTGTGTCGGCAGGGTGCCACCGATGTTGTAGCGATAGTGCCTGAAATAAGGGGAAATATTCCCCCTCCGTTTTACAAATTCTTGACTTTTGACCCCCCAAATTTGTCTCCTAAGTCCTATGTGTTCAAGTGAGTCAATTACGGACCCCTAGACCCCCTGTAAAGATGAGACGTTATCACTTGGAGAGTAATTCAGATTGTGAAGGATCACGTTACGATCAGGGAGATGACTGGTTGAAGAAGTAGATTATGGTGTGTAGGCCCAAATTTGTTGACGGCGACCGACAGGTAGAGTAAGTAAGTAGGATGGACGCAGTAGAACGTAGAGGGACAGACATACTCAGTGAGCAGTATGTAAACTAGCCTGACCATCATTGACCTTTGGGTCAGATGAGCTAATAAAGTCAAGTAGGTATACAGGACAATGTAGGCAAAATTACTAGCGACTGGATCATATCTATGTTACTCGATTGTCTAGACATACAAAGTCTGGAGCTTATATGAACCGATTGCCAACTCGACATGGGACTTAGGCTCAGTCAGCTCGATGACCGTGGGTGGATGTAAGATGGAGATAATCAAACAAGCTTACAACTCTACGGAGTGTGGAATCATGACAGCGATGGGAAGTAGTAGATGACTAGAAAATCACAAACAACAATGTTCCGTCAGCTACAAATAAGGCACTATCCAGGGTGGGTTCTTTGTCGACCAGGCAGATTGTCGTTTACTAAACTCTCAGAGGACACCATAGTCATTCCACAGGCGTAGATGGATGGCCTCGGTGCCATCAAATGCACAATCGGGGTGAGTTTTCAAATACAAAATCTAGCATAATTGACTGAATTGAAAATGGTCAGAGCTTAGTAAAGAAGGTGAATGCATGGTGAATACACCTTATATCTTCTACTGAACTTCTACTATTCTGTTTACCCAGCATTGACGTTTAAGACTTAGTGATGTCCCGATGATCGATTATTATTATCGACTGGTTGGATTAGATAACCTGGGATCATCTAGAGTCTAGATTTTTAGCAAGTAATACAATTACAAATCAATTTTGTTTCATATAAAATGGAGAACTTGGAAATGTGTATTGAGGACATACTAAAAACGTATTCATATTTGCTGGAACAAATCACCGGTCTGTGAGGCATGGTGCGAAAAACGTTTGCAAGAAATTGAATATATTAATTATTGAAGGTAAAAAACTTATTTTATATGAATTACACTATCATCTTTTCACGATCTAAAACATAACTTATTTACATAATTACCGTGATATTCTAACATTTCGGTCACTGGTGGTGGTGAGTTATTTTTTATATGAACTCTTAATAACTAACATCATAACATTTTGGGGTGCGAAGGTAACACAAGCTCCTCGTGCTGCACCCTGGTAACTTGATTGTTGCTAAGGCTAAAAGTGTTACCACCTAGTTAGCGTAACCGTCACAGGTTAATGTTAGTAAGGGCATACAGTCATAAAAAATGTGCTTCAAATATATTGTGCAATGGAAGAGCTGCCAAAACTGGACCGAGCCAGATTCCTGGAGTGGGTTCTACTGATGTGGATTTAAACCCTTGAGTCCAGTATAAAATAAAGAGATCGAGATGATGATAAACACCGGAAACAAGAGTGCAGCCATTAGCCTAACAATAACAAAACATCGCCTGAATTTAGTAACTAGTTATACTAGAATATCCAGTATTTTTAAGGTAACAATACTCTAACATTACTAGTTAGCATAACTGAGTTAGTGATATTATATTCTATATTAATGAGTAAAATGTGTGTTTTAAACTTACTTATAATCGCCTGATGATAAGGGTATCATAAGGGTATTTGCCTTGTGATGCAATCAACATCGAACTTCAACTCAAGGACAAGAAATGGCTACTGATGGCTGCATATAAGCCCCCTTCCATGTTGA
>NW_014577080.1:42163-47259 GCF_000485595.1 Priapulus caudatus
AAAAGCTAAGTGTCATCTTGTCATACGCATAGAGGGTCACGGGTAAATGTTATTAACAGATAAACATGAAACTGATGTGGCGAAAATTTTATTTCGATTATTTTACAAATCAGCGTGAGAAACTAGCGGTCGCCCAGTCGCCAGTGGCGATTAGAAAATCGACTGGGCGACTGCTTGCTCGTGTCAGCTGGTCCGGCGGGGCGACTAGATAATCGCCGCACAGGAAATAAAAAATTTACCAAACTGAGGCCATAATAAAAATGTTGTTTGTTTGCCCTCACCCGACCGACCCGCCAAAAAGGGACCGACACAAACATTTTTATTGACCTTTTCGATTTTTTGTTTAAGTTTCTGTATGTGGCAGGCCTGCGGCATGTACGCGGGTTATAGTACTAGAGCTATGCACAGCCTGGCTGCGTACGTGCCTGCTGGCTGGGCGGCACTGATTGAAGTAGGGGGGAGGGGCGAGTGCATTATTGATTGTTTCACTTTCAGCTCCATGCGTGCCAGGGTGCATGTTCATATTACATATGTAGGGAGTGGGAGGGGGGCACCGCTGGTATGAGAGCGCGACAGCAAAACTTTCCTGGAATTGGAAATCACTACATTATAATTTAGATATTAAATAACTTTGAAGTTAAATTATGGATCTATATAACTGTGACAGATTAACTTTATTTTCCTTTCCAAAGACTAATATGTGCTAAGAAGATATTTATTATTTCTTAATTCAAGTTCCTTTTATTTTTAATGCTTTTATTTCCAGATTACGTGTATGTGTGCGTGCGTGCGTGCGTGCGTGCATGCGTGTGTGATCTGGAAATAAAATCATGCTCAATTTAGCTCTGAAGAACACAAGTTGTTAAAAGTATTTTATATGTATATTGTATCACTGTACAATGTACATTATATAAATCTGTAGGCAAACATAAATGATAAAAAGTATCTCCACATAAGCACACCTGAGCACGTAGACACCATTGCTGAATTTGTAAAAAGATCGACCCCCCTCAAAACAAGTCGACCACACTTTTCAGCCTGGGTCGGGTGAAGGCAAACAAAAAATTGTTTAATTGTGGCCTGATTATTTTGTTATTCTCTACTAATCTTCTACATTATTCTAATGAAATGAACGGTAAATTTAATCAAATATAGACTAAAAATAGTCAAATTCCGAAGCCTAAAGTCCATCCGAAGTACACAAACTCTCCATGTTTGTTGTGTTCGATTTTCTAGGTTATATGCTGTTAAACCTCTGCTAATTCGATAATACTGGGCATACCGCCAATCAGCGACCGCGTGTAATAAAATATGAGAATTTATAGGAATAATGGGCGGTCTTCAGAGACCGCTGATCTTTGAAAACGACTTGCGGACTTGTTCCGATTTACTACGCATCTGTGTATCGAAACGAGTAAAAAATATAATTTTTAAGAATACCTTAGAATGCACATCACCAAATTGCACCAGAGAGAGAGAGAGGGGGGAGGAGAGAGAATTCAAGAAACACATTTAAATATAAGCCCCGTCTACACGATGATTTTTATCCCGGGTTAAGCGTCTCCACGAGGGCCTAACCCGGGTTAGTGTAACCCCGCGATGTGAGGAGGGTTAACTAACCCGGGTTAAGAGCTGTCTCGTGTTAAGCGTCGTGTAGACTCTGCATGCTAACCCGGGATAGCGCATAGCGCGAGATTGTTCTTAACCCGGGTTAAGGAATATACTAGTCTATAGAGTGGCTGGCTGGCTGGCTGCATGCGTGCGTGCGTGCGTGTTTGTTTTTGTTCTGTATCTTTGCCAGTGTCTGGACAGTAGGTCACTATACTGAGCAAAAGTCCCCAGGCGGAATGTGCACATCGATGTTATTTGTCGCGGAGTAAAGACAACGCAGATTTGAACTGATTGGAGATGCAATAATGATAAAAGACTTTGGTAGACAGTTCCAGTCGCTGCATGACAGATCGTGGAATAAAAGAATTCTTGAAGATATTAGCATGACGTTTAAGTAGTGTGGGAGTAGGATTACCATATCGTTACATTGTAAAACCGGGCAGGTATGTAGCGACTTATGCGCCACCTGTAGGTGGATAAAGGCAGCATTGCTAGTTGTCTGGTATGCAGTATAAGTATTGTGAGATCCAACTGGCGTAGTAAAGAGTTAAGTGTGTTTAAGTGTTCCTTTCTATTTGAGTAAATTTGTAACTACCATGGGCGAAGAAAGTGCAAAGCTGAGGGGTTGGGGTCACACCGTCTATTATGTAGAGGGCACCAGTATAACCTGCTATATAGAGTCATATATATATACCTACTTTCCTAACAGGCGCATGCCACTATGTGCCATTACGTTATGAAAGTTTGCTGGCGGGCGTGCATGCGGCAATATTGGGCCAATATCACCAGGCCGATATTGGACCAATATCTGCCTATATTGACAAGAGGACAGGACATAACCGAAGTGTGCAATATTGCAACAGGATATACGTTTTACTGCAGTATATTAAAACAGGGTGTATTTTAGGGCGAAAAGCAGTTTGCGACAGGGTAAAGTTTTCAAGGTTCTCGAGGCACCCCCTACCCAGTTACGAGGCGAGTGCCCCTCCCCCCGGGACTTTGCCTGTCTTGTAATTCAACGCACGTCAAAGAAAACATCAGCAAAGCCTTCTTTCAGAGACGTGTGCAAATGTGCTGTGTTTCATCCCTATAACTATATGACACTGCGTCATGAAAGGCTGCATGCTGACAGGCATATATATAGACCTACACACGGCAATATATATCAATAAAACAAAACGCACAGACTATTTATAAAAAATTGCGAGTTATATGAATTTTGACAAAATAAAAAATCTATAAACAAAATAAGATATTAATCTACTATCGATCTAAGAATCTAAGAAATCGAATACAAATATCTAGTTTATCCAATGCTGTTTTAATTTGTTTACTCGTCATACCATGGCAAATTTTACATTCACATTTTGACCTTTGTAATAAGCACCGGTGGTTGCTATTATAGTGCACACCATGTGCGCGTTTTGAGAGTCTGCTTCTGGGAAGTGAATTGCTATCATGCCATTTATAGAGTATATATTTTGTAGAGGACGTCACGAAGCTGGTGTTCGTGTGACACTGACAGTTTGTCGTATAAGTAAAATTGCCCCAAACTGCCTGTTAACTTGACAAATTAAGTTGCAATAAATACATTTTAGATTTAAAAGAATAATAGCGTTAGGAAATCACGAGCATGAATGTGTTAGCACAGTGCTGATTTCTCACAACTGCCTCGGATACCCAGAAATTGAAACCAGGGTAATGGGAAAGTAAAAGTAAATGGCGGTTAGACTTATCGCGCTATATTTGTGTACAGTTCTGGAAACCTAAGTGATTAAGTGCGCTCTAAGTAATTATCTGCACTCCGAGTTTATATACTTGCATGCGTACTTTACGCATATGTGCCGATGATATGCGCATATATGTCCACTGTAGTGTTAGAGTATAATAGAGTACTCTACTGTCTACATATAGTTTATTAACAACGCCAAATGTTTTTCACAGTTTCGTGCATAGATTATTCATCGTATATACATAATATGTATATATACGCATATATTACCATATGCATAGATATAGAATACAGCAGATATTGTACACATCCTACACTTCGTTCGCGACTGTCTGCATCCTTATCGGTTAGTTAGTTCTGGTTGTTATCAGGAATGTTTCAGCGCGTCACGTGACCTATCCCACAAAGCAACACACCTCGAAACTATGGCTTGCTGGACTATTAATGTCACCTGAATTAGAATGCTTATTATGCGTGTTTCCAGTATTTACTTGAGTTATGTTTTCCCGTTAAACCCTTACGTAAGTATATAGTGTATCCTAATTATCTGATATCTAAGAATACTTGCGTATAACCATAAAGTAGCACTAAATGTAAAGGTCAATATTCAAGATGGCGTTCATTTCTTAGATTCTCCACATTCCAATTACATTGTGTAGTGCTATTACATTTCGGTAGCTGCGCATAATTCTCTAGTGTAATTATGTGGGTGCACATCTGACAGTTGCTTTTGCATACAATATAAAATATAATTATAGTGGTTTTAAACATGCGAAAACTTGACGTATAACCTCCTCCATTCTCACTTAGTTTCTAGGCATAAGTGGCTTGGCATTTCTGGTTCACTAATACTACTAGTAATAGTAATATTATTTACTATTAGTTATTACTATTAGTAGTACTAGTAGGAGTACAAGTCTAGTCTGTACTAGTGCAAAAATGTCCAAACTAGTGAAACCGTCTGCACCGGGATCTGTAGTACAAATTCTTGCTATACAAAGTCAAAAACATCTCTCTGGCTTGCGTGAACTGGATGCTCCTTAGTTATAATTATATTTCGAGACATACTCACATAGTGAGTAAAACAATGCAATCGATGCAATTTGTGTCCATCTCAGTTTGACTAAAATCTGAAATAGACTGAGCTTTTAAAACAAGGCAAACAAATCATGCGTGCGCTAATTTACAGTAGAGTAGGGTTAAGATTTCGATTACAACTGTTTGACTTGTGCTTTTCGGTTTTCCATGCCCTGATTGAACAGTGGTTGTAATTTGTTTGTTTATTGTACTAATCTCATGAAAGTGAAACTATACCTGTAATAACAAAGTTAGAATGCACTATCAGCGTGAGAAACAAGCGGTCGCCCAGTCGCCAGTGGCGATTAGAAAATCGACCGGGCGACTGCTTGCTCGTGTCAGCTGGTCCGGCGGGGCGACTAGATAATCGCCGCACAGGAAATAAAAAATTTACCAAACTGAGGCCATAATAAAAATGTTGTTTGTTTGCCCTCACCCTACCGACCCGCCAAAAAGGGGCCGACACAAACATTTGTATTGACCTTTCCGATTTTTTTTTTTAAGTTTCCGTATGTGGCAGGCCTGCGGCAACTGTACGCGGGCTATAGTACTAGAGCTATGCACAGCCTGCGTACGTGCCTGTTGGCTGGGCGGCACTGATTGAAGTAGGGGGGAGGGGCGAGTGCATTATTGATTAATTGTTTCACTTTCAGCTGCGTGCCAGGGTGCATGTTCA
>NW_014577080.1:50628-68839 GCF_000485595.1 Priapulus caudatus
TCGAAACGAGTAAAAAATATAATTTTTAAGAATACCTTAGAATGCACATCACCAAATTGCACCATCCCCCCCCCCTATAAAAACGTCCCCACATCCGAGTCATTCCCTTTGCTATGACAGAAATCCTGGACCAGTGCCTACTGACCAGGACCAGTACTTCCTCAGAGGTACTGGTCCTGCTAGACCAGTGCCTCCAATTATCAGTTTTTCACCCTGCACTATAGGTTACATTGAAAAGTTAAAGGGATACATGACCCTAGGGTTCCTTGCACATTTTCAGTTAACATAGGTCTAAATTTTGAAAATGTTTTTGAACTAACGACTGTATCGTTACTTACGATGGTGGTGCCACTACTAGCCTTTTCAAAGTTGCGCATCTCGACTTTTTGGCTGCAGGCTACACACTAAGTGTATTTCTTTTTTATTAATTAAAGAGGAGAAGGATTGAAATGTCTTGTATACAACTTTCAGATTCAGTTATAATATGGATGAATTTGTCCTAAAATAAGAATGGTTTGGTTAAATAACAGTTGGGTAGGAATATAAAATCTTGCACTTTTGTGATTAGTCCTCGGTCTGTAACGTGCAAAATAAATAGGAAAAGGCGCAATTTCGTTAGGGTGGAAACACAATCGCGGGGAGTCATGGCAGCGGCCAAAAATAAAGATTTCAAAACTCACTGTTATTTAATATGACAAATGTGAATGCGTGATTATAGAAATTTGTAGGTACTATTATTTACGCACTTACTATCATAATATACCCTAAAATTCTAGGGTGTAGTATTCCTTTACTACAGAACAAGTCAAATATTATATTTATGTTATTTCAGATATGGATAATTGTGCGACATTATTAAGCTATAAAACAGTAATTGACAGCAAACTCGTTCTGCATTCTTGCGATTTGCAAAAAGAAAAAATGCAAACTGCCACAAAACAAGTGCACGTAGTTACGTGACATAAATTTTTATAAACTGGTACCTATCTCGATATTTAGAAAAAAGTAATATAGTGTAGATACAGGGTGCCAGTCGATGGCATTCCACGAGCGAGAATCACACGCTAGGGATGTTGACATAATTATGTAAAAAAATAAAAAAATTTAAATGCAGGTCAGTTCACATGTTGGTGAAAAGAATGATGTGCTGATGTTCTATGACATGTTAGCCTTGCTACATACACAAGTTTGGTGTTAGGCAAGGAGTACTGGTTAGTATCGAAACTGTCGAGAAAATAATATGATTGGGAAAAAACCTTGCTTTAAAAGGTGTAGTCTATATAAGAATTCTCAGGCCAGAGAAATGTGTTTTATTTAGTGATTGCTGGTTGCATTATGGACCTTATTTTGAAGAAATTGTTTGAAATATAGAGTAGAATTGGCTCAAATAAATATAAAAGGTAAATAACCAATTTTTGTGACAAATTTTTCAGGGGTTCATGGGATTATGAAAGGTGTCTACCCACAAATAATGGCAAAAAACCCTGCAAATATTAAAGGAATATATATGATTCTTATTTATCTATATTCTATCATGCTGTGTATTGTTGTGCCTATATTATTAATTGCTCGCTAATGATTTATAGCTAAATTTTTGTGTGCCAAGTGATTTGCATCCAAATAGCATTTGGCAATGAACAAAGTATATATATATTTATTTATTATTATATATTTATATATATATATATTATATTTATTTGTAAAAAAAAAATCTTTAAAAAGTAACAGAATAATTTGTAATCTGCTTATAATGTAATTTAGCAAGTTTGGAATTCTAGATTTTCTATTCATTATAACAATGTGTATTAACAAGGTTGTCAATGTTTCAGGGTGTTTATTGCTGAAAGCAGCTTTTGCGCTTGCTCCGGAGCTGAACCAATGCGCTTTGCTGTGGAGAATGTATACGCCTTTAGCAGCATAGATGCAGAATAAAGAAGAAAAGTGCAGGACTTGGCATGCATGTCGTACTGATGCAAAGTCAGAGGGTAACACATGATTCGTCGCGAGGTTGAGCGAAACGTCTGGCGAGGACAAAAACCGCCGCCTGCGTATCCAGGCAGTAGCAGGCAGGCTCCAGCACAAGAGCTGGCAGACAGTCCTGCTCGCAGGGTGTTGCCATCACCGAATGGCACGAGCGAACGGTTGGAGTTGATTCAAATAAAGTCTGGTGTCGCGCTGCCACAGGATGGCCGAGTTAGTGTGCCTAAGAGTGCGAGCAGCAGCAGTGGTTACCACCAGCAGGCGCTCGCGCAGATTAAAAGTAGCCTGTTGCCATACGAAAATGGACCCATACCGCTCACTACCCACAAGGTACACGACAGCTGTGCATTCTCTAACTCGGAGCTTCCTGCTACTCAACACCAGCACTACAGCCATGGGTTTGAGCAGGTATGTACATTGTGCATGTGTCATGGGTGTATTTTGTGAACATATCATGCATATACCAAATATTCTAGTGGCAAAATACGAGGTCAGTGCTGTTCGCTTCCTTGAATCCTCTTATCAGAATAGGGCCGGCTCTGACTTTCGTCATATCATGTGTACATCTACATGGTATGTGAATGAGGAATATTGGACATAATAGTGCTAGCATGTTGTTTCATGACATATTTCAAAGATTATTCACCCAGCATGTTTGCATAAATACTAGACTAACATGACTCCTCTCTCTCTCTCTCTCTCTCTCTCTCTCTCTCTCTCTCTCTCTCTCTCTCTCTCTCTCTCTCTCTCTCTCGCGGTCTGTATCTGTCTCTCTCCCTTGCCCTCTTTCCCTAGAGCTCTCTCTCCCTTTCCATCTCCCTTTCCATCTCCATCTCTCTGTCCCCCTCTCTCTCTCTCTCTCTCTCTCTCTCTCTCTCTCTCTCTCTCTTTCTCTCTCTCTCTCTCTCTCTCTCTCGCGGTCTGTATCTGTCTCTCTCCCTTGCCCTCTTTCCCTAGAGCTCTCTCTCCCTTTCCATCTCCCTTTCCATCTCCATCTCTCTGTCCCCCTCTCTCTCTCTCTCTCTCTCTCTCTCTCTCTATTTTCAGGTAATTAAGGATTGAAATTATGGTACATACTCATTTTTGATTGAAATTTGTTGATTTTAAATTTTTTTAAAGTGGCTACCACCATTTCCTGCTGCCTGTAATATTGAGTTGCACTTTGATGTGTTATTTTTCCACATTGTACACCTAGGCTATATATATATATATGGTACTTTTAATAATTCTGTAAAACAAAGTCTAGGTCTTGTTCCCCTATATTTGATTGAAATGCATTTAACTGTGTAAAAAAAGCTGTTTAAACGATGAGTCCGCTTATCCAAGGCTAAATAAAGCAGTGGTTGCTATAATTAAATTTAAATATCATATTGTGTTTATTTCACTGTCTGATCTGAAGAATGCGATATTATCCTGACCTGAAGGTGACTGGTATAGAAAAAATGCAGAATTCTGGCACAAATGTAAATGACCTGACCTATGCTCTTGATATTTGATATATATACAGAGAGTCATTGTGAGAAAAGTCATTACCTTGTCAATAGTTTTAATGGCATAGTTGAAAGAACATTGTGTCCAAGGACATTAACTTTTTGGAAGACATGATTGATGGACCGAGTGAAAAACTTATACTTATAGTGCTGACCTACCTTTTCCATCACATCATGAAATGCAGTACTTTTTACTGATCAATGTGCAAAGAGGAGTAGCTGTGTCGTGACTTTTTGTCCCTCAAGACATCAAGACAGTCAAAAATTTTGTTTGTAAGCTGTTAAAACAAAGTATTTAAGTGCTTATATATATGCTAGTGCCACTCATATAGCTGTGTACCTATAATAGGCTACAATTTTTAGCTCACCTTGACATCGTCAAGCTGAGCTATTGCCATGGGTCGTCGTCCGTCGTACGTCCGTCAGTCCGTCCGTCCGTCCGTCAACATTTCGCTTCGGTCAACGATAACTCAGGAACCGTTTGGCCCACATGTTTGAAATTGGGTATAGTTGTTACTGCTATGCTCCCATATTAAACGTCCTATTTTGAAGCACGCCAGTCGACGTATTTTCGAGCCACGGCAATTTTTTGGCAAAATGGGAATTGCCATTAGTCAACGGATTTTGCTCATTTTTGGTATGTGAATGAATAAGGGCTAGGGGTTGTGATATTTAAAAAAAAATTATGCAAATTAGGTAGGGTTTGGCAATTATATAGCATATTATATAGACACAAACAGTCTGTGGTGTCACACTCGTCTGGTTCGTTTTACAAGATTTCATTGACACTATCGTTAATGCAAAATTGGTATTTACTCTCCACCCTGCCGATAAGACGTCTATATTAGAGTAAAGATTTACAAAACATGTCGGAACGCAGCATAACCTATTTATTTGAAACACCATCGCTACAAAGCGGGTATAGCGCCATCTACGGTTACAAATTGTGATTCATTTTGGTTTATAAATTATTATTGCGATATACAGATGGCAATCGTTTCTATAATGTACGTCGATAGTATATGTTTAGGTTGCACTTCCTATCATGGTATTGATTGGAACTTTTTGAGCAGATTTTAGAAATTGGAATGGCTTGCAATCAAAGTTTTACCACCTTGTGATACAAGAAGAATTATGTACATGTGATACAAGAAACTATGGATTTAAAAAGCTCAACAGCAAAATTATAGCAGCTAATTATAATAAGCTCAAAGTACAGACCAGTGCAATTATGTCTATAATTTGAAATTATCAGGAATAAAATCAAGTATTATTATACTTCAAAGGTAATACAACTGTAGATAAACAAAGATAAATCATCACATGTATGTATGTATATCTTTAACTTTAAGATTGTGGCAAAATTTTATTACTTATATTGGGATGTCTCTGCAGAAACAACTTCTAACAGTGATGAGGAATTTATTATACTGTATAGTTTTACAGAGTTTCTCATTAAAATATTTGGTAAAATATTTAGTTTTGTTTTTACTGTTATAAATTTTGTCACTTTTATTTTTAATTGAAATATTATAATCCATATCATTGTAGGACCACCCAGGCAAGGGAATCAGAAGAGTGGAAGGAGACTTTGAATTTGTGAATCGCTATGAAAACACCGATCCACCTAATGGCGTCCTGCGAAGAACGCCAGGTACTGCACAATTGCATGTATGCATGCTTTCATGCAGACTTTGCTTATGAATGAATGTTTTTGATATTTAAAAAAATCTGAAAAATTGGCTCAGATTCTGGAAACGGGGTGAATGTTTATTGATGTTATATAACATTAGCATCTATAACTATAACTATAAGCAAAAAAAAGGTTAAAACAGGTAGTTAACATTAATAAATTTGTTATCTATGAAATCAAAAAATAGAATAATATGGATAAATAAGGTCTCACCTGTTAGCAATCATGTTACTGATTACTCTAGTATAAAATTACCATATATATATTTGTGCTGGCATGGTATAGAAAATAGTAAATAGTGCAGCCACATTCTTTTGTGTCACGATAATTCCCTTGAAATTGTCGACCACCAGACAAAAGTGCATCTCATTGAGTGACTTACTGGTTCTGGCCTGGTACAGTTTAATATCTATTACTTTATGTAAATTACCATTAACAAAGTATAGGAACAGGGTCTCGCGAGAAACAAGTGACAACATACAAAAGTCAATCATTGCATGCTTTGGTGAAAGTAACGATATGTACGCGTGTTCTAAAGCATATCAGCCTTGCTGTAGATGCTTGTTGTTACACGGGCAATACCAGTGAGTGTTGCAATGGTCGGATAAATATAATATATATATATGGAGGTCACTGAACGTTTACGAAGACTTGTTTCAAATCATCACTGTAATATTTATTGTCTTTTGATAACATTCTAGTCATTCATTCACGTTCAGTACCTTTGAACGTACTCTACCCACTAAAATGTTGCGTGTGCCACAAAGAACGACTGTTTTGAAATCCATCAGATGGGCATGCACCCAGTGAGAAAAATACACGGGGGCTCGGGGCGATTTAGCCCCCGAAATGCCAAAAAGAGCCCCGGAAATTCCAAAAAGAGCCCCCGTAAATTTGCATAGAGTTCAACACAAACCAAATTTTAGAGTGCTATTTTCATGCACACGAGCTTGAAAAGTAGCCCCCGAAAAATCAATTATATTTTTTTCCCTGCATGCACCTAAATTTCCATTCGTTATGCTAGGTGTGACCGCGAAGGTATTGCGCAACCCGAGCTTTGAGGGGCGGCGTGATCTGGTGGTGAACGTGCAGAGAGCAAGCCCACAGCTGGAGACAGCGAGTAGCTCACGCTCCGACAGCCCCAGCGTGACCATCAGCTGCACTCCTTCGTCGAGCACCAGCGACCGGTCTCTGCTCTACGTGCAAGTGCCGGCGAGCGAGCCGGGTACTCGCTCGCACATCACCGGCAGTCAGCCCAGTGTCGTGCACACCAGCAGGCAGCACTTGCAAAATGCGAACGGACACCACACGCCGCCGCCGGCGGCGCAGTGCGTGGCGGCCGCTTCCCGGGACTCGCCGTCGCCGCAGCTGGATCTGCGTGCACAGGTGGCGCTGCCCCAGGTGGGCAGGCGCATCTCGCCCGTGCCGGCCGGCGGCATCTACGGCTACGCTGGCTCGTCGTCGTCGCAGTGTTCTACTCCACAGCGTGGCGTGAGCCCTGTGCCGCCTAACAGAAACATTGTGATAAATGCAGGGCATAGCGTCTCTCTGCAGCTGTGCGGCGAGTCGACGCTCTGTACAGTGCAGATGGGTCAGAAGCAGAGTGTGATAAATAAGCGTACAACGCCCCCTCCGGCTTATTTAGCAAACATGCATATTGACACACCATCGTATGCGCGGCGGCCGTGCCAGATAGCGTCATTCAACGTGTCTACAAACAGCTCGTCTGGTGCAGCATCTACCTCATCACTGACAAGCCAGCACTGTCAGCACTCAGACACGCCGAGCATCTTGCAGAGAATGGCAGTGCTTAGTGAGACGAGTGCTGGCAAGCAGGCTGTGTCCTCCTTAGCCCCAGGTAGTCGACATGCGGTGGCTCCTGCGGCAGTGGGACCTGCACCAGCCCAAGCGTGGACCGCGAGGCAAGCTAAAGCTCCGATTATGCAGTCCAAGAGCACCCATGTACCGAAGCCGGCACTGCAGACTGCTGTCGTCCCAGTGAATCCAAATTCTGTGCCAACCACCAACCCACCAAGTTACCCTTCTAATCATGCCAATGTCAAGAGGACCGATCCTCCTGCATATCCCGTGCGTGTAAGTGCTCCACCTAGTTACAGTCAGCCGACGTCAACGCCGGGCTTTGTGTACCCACAGAGCAACGTGTGCGTACCGGCCACGGACCCGCCGAGCTACGACGAAAGCGTGGCGAATCAGAACAGGCTAGCTTACAATGCCGTTGTGCCAATCACGGAACCACCCTGCTACACGACTATGGTGCAGGCGCACATCATGTCACCACTCACGAACGAATTGCAGAGCGTGAGCATCGGACAGGCCGCCGCCTACGCGGCCGGCAACTGTCCGCCGAGCGTTTGCTCGACGCGTAGCTCCAACTCTGACCACACGAACGCGATAACGGTGTCGACGGACTTCCTATCGGATTCGCCGTACTCGGCCAGCCACTCGCCACTGTCCACGACGTCGTCGCCGTCTACGAACTCCGACTACGCCGACATACGCAATCCTCCTCCCCCGTATCCCCACAGGCATAGCTCGCCCGTGCCCGAGAGGCGTAAAAAGAAGCCAAGCATTGACGATAATGAGAGTGCGGAGGCGGAGGAGGCGGAGGAGGAGGAGCAGAGCAGAGAGTCGGTGATAGTGAAGAACTATTCACCACAGGCGTACAAGTTCTACATGGAACAGCATGTGGAGAACCTAATGAAGATTTATCAGCAGCGTGTTGAACGCAGACGACAGCTAGAGAAGGAGATGGACAAGGCAAGTGTTATAACATATACGTATATATAGTGCATGTACATGTATACTATTAGTATTGTTTGTGCTATTTGCTCAGCCCACTTGCAGGTCTGTGAGTCATTCTCCATTTCCATCGGGGTTCTCGCCAGGAATTTCAGAAGAGTTGTTATTTATGGACAGATGGGAAAAGGGCAGAGTACATGAATTTTAAAAAAAGGTCTATAATTTTTAGACAGGAAAATGTTGAAAAGACAGGAACATAAATGTTAAAAATTGCTTCAAGGGATATCAATTTGGCAATAAGGAATGTGAAAGGATTCATGAGACGTCGCAAAATTAGGTTCAGCTTTGAAGGCATGTCAGATGTGACATGCATTAAATACTTAGGTGGAAACTTGTCCCTAGATGCTATTTTTTTATTATAAGAGAAAAACAAACTACTAAGTACCCTAACCAATAAAGAAGTCGGTTATTTTCAGATAATTGCCAGTCTGCTTCAACAGTGTCCAGTTACGTTTTATTGGCAATGCAGTTACATACATCACTAGATTATTGTTTACTTGTGTAGTTTTTGGCTAAGTCTGTATGTTTGTTCCAGGTCGGTTTGTCAGAAGAGGCACAGTGCGAGATACGTAGATTGCTTCAACAGAAAGAATCCAACTACATGCGACTAAAGCGTGCCAAAATGGACAAGTCGATGTTCAAAAAACTCAAGACGCTTGGCATCGGGGCATTTGGCGAGGTGGCCCTCGTACGCAAGATCGACTCCGGACAGCTCTACGCTATGAAGACACTGCGAAAGTCCGACGTTCTGCGTCGCAACCAGGTGGCTCATGTGAAGGCAGAGCGAGATATACTGGCCGAGGCTGACAACGAGTGGGTGGTGAAGCTTTATTACTCCTTCCAGGTAGGTGTTGACCGACCGTGATCTACAAACAAGTAAAAAAAAGTCGAGTTAAAAATAAAAAATTCATGTATATATGCTGTTGATATTATACCAATATGTGAAGTTATACTATTGCTTACTGGTTTTGTTTCAGAACAAAGATAACCTTTACTTTGTGATGGAGTACATTCCAGGAGGTGACATGATGTCTCTGCTCATCAAATTCCAGATCTTCCAGGAGCCACTGGCTAGGTTCGTTGTAGTGGTTTGCACTCATTTAAATTCTTCATGGCACTTTCTGTGCATATTTTCATCTCATAATAAGTAAAGTGGGCACACATTAGACTTGTAGGGAAATGTAGGGATTTGTTTATTCCTAGTTTAAATTGGTATGCATACTTGGAAAAACAGGCTAACAAATTTTGACATGTGGAACATTCGTTATTTACTGTACTGGATTAAGTTTATTTGTTAGCTGTAAAGTGGCTTCCCCCCGAAAACAATCACTTTATCAACTTAAAGTAACTATTGCGAGAGTTTTCCAGTGTTTTCCCTACTTTCATGATACCTACCGTTATTGCTTGAGTAACAGCAATTGTCTAGAGTAACGATAAAATGTCTTAGAACTTTCGTATTCACCAAATCATGCACGATTACAATTTTGCGTTTTATTTATGTTTACCGTTGCCATCTCTCGGACTTTCTCGCGGTAGCGCGAGACATCTATCACGGTGCAGTAATGCATATAGTCGCACTGCAGAAATCAGGTCAGAGTGTAAACACAGACGTTCATACTAGCATAACAGGAGTGTAGTACTAATGCCCTGTAAAGTCTGTTATTAGAGATGCTTGTGGATTACCAGTCAGATAGTAACACGGGAATGACAATGACAGAAAGTGCTCTGAATTATTGACATAAAAACTCAATAATATTTACCACACAGAATTGCACGCCCTTTTGTTTTAATTATGCACTTGGTTTGAAGGTGCCATTTGTGATTTTGAGAGTCGGCATATGATAAAATTTATTGCTGGTATGATGTGGTCAAATCCATTTTTCTATGCTATAACTGCATAAATATGAGTAATCAGTGATATTTCCGCTGTCAGGTGAGACTATATTCAGCTATATTGAGTTTTTCTGAATGAAAAATCTCGCATTAGTAAGTTTAATGTAGGGTGTATGTAAGAATTTTGTGAATAAAAATATTTTGATTAGATAGGCTCAACACAAAAGTTGCATGGCATTCCGATGTGTACATCGGGAAAAGCACCCCACGCTTTTGTGCGGAGTAATATATTCACAGAGATTCCAGGGTGACTCAACAACTACTTTGTCTATATAATATCTGTATGTCGTTAGGGCATCGCAAAATAGTACATACATAAGCCGAAATTCGTATCATTGTTCCAAAATATATTAATTAAAGTAAGTTTGTTGAAGTGATTATTATTTTCTGAATGTCACTTTACTATTAAATTATCAAAAACCTTTTTATTTTATTGTTGCACATAGTATTAGCAGAGACTACCGAGCATGCACTAATATAAGCCCTGATGATGCTTTTGCTGTGCCATCTGTGTGCACTCAAGTAACTTTTGGAATAAAATTAATAATAGACATGGGTGTTTGTTTACATGTTGCGAACTATATTCATTAATTCACAAGTCTTGTTTGTACTAAACGTGGCTTTTTTTTTTTCTGCAGTTATCAAGAACTAGTAGTGTATGTACAAACATTTTAATAGCCTTTCATCAGGGGAATGCAGTTTTAATAAGTCTTTTCTTGTGCATTCCCTTTGTTAGGTTCTACATTGCTGAATTAGTTTGTGCTATCGAGAGTGTTCATCGCATGGGTTTTATCCATCGGGATATCAAACCTGACAACATCCTTGTGGATCGAGAGGGCCACATTAAACTGACCGATTTCGGGCTGTGTACTGGCTTTCGCTGGACACACAACTCTAAATACTACCAGAAAGGTATTGCCATTTCACTACCTAAAATTCATGGCTTATTGACCATTGGTTATCATTAGCATTAGATTAATATTGGTATAGACATATTTTTATCCTGAAAATAATTATTGGGGAACAAAGCTCACTCCAGGGTTTACCACTAGTTTTTTGTCTAGTCCGTTATATCCAGTTATACAATTGCAGGAAACCACAACAGACAGGATTCAATGGACCCGGATGAGAACTGGGAAATCGGGAACAACTGCAAGTGTATCGGCAGCAGCAGCGGCTTAAAGTCGGAGAAACCCTTGGAGAGACGCCGCAGGCGTCAACACCTACGGTGCCTCGCACACTCGCTTGTCGGAACTCCTAACTACATTGCACCTGAAGTGCTCCTGCGAATGGGTGAGTTCCAAGTGCACTGGTTTGTGTATAGGTAATACAAGAGAAACTAGCATCTAGTAATGTCCATAGCATATAAATGAATACTGGTTGATAGCAATGGTGCCAGTTTGTAGTAGCCGTAGCAGTAGCAGCAGCAGCGTCGTACAGTTCCTCAGATGTAGATCTTTTTTAGTAGGATTCATGGAGTTTAAATATTGATGAGGTCTGCTTGTCTGCATACATTGTATGGGGTAATTTGTGCAATATTTTACATGATGTTCTATTTATCTTAGGCTATACTCAGTTGTGTGACTGGTGGAGTGTAGGAGTGATTCTGTATGAGATGGTTGTAGGCCAGCCGCCCTTCCATGCAAACACACCTGCGGAAACTCAACAGAAGGTAGGTTTAAACAGCGGCCACCTAAACAAGATTATGCTGAAATTAAAGTGTTTTGTTTTGTCATTATCCATCCCTGATATTATTCCGATTAATTCTTTATTCATGATACTTAAAAGAAAAGTAGAGTGATTGATAATGAAGATAAGGATGCATAACTAGCTTAATTATCAGTATTATTAAATAGCAAAAATTTTGTGGTTATTGTCGTAATTCTGAGAGGAAAATATTGGAGATATCTACGTTTATAAAAGAGAGAGAGAGAGAGAGAGAGAGAGAGAGAGAGAGAGAGAGAGGGAGATGCGCACAATTATCATGAGGGTGGCAGCTGTGTACGATACAGCAGCCAGCGTTTTTGTAGCTGAAAAATGATACCTGAGTATAGTGGCCAAAAAATTGATTCTGTAAGTAGGCGTTTAAAATGCTGCATCCATAATCATTTCTGGCCAAACCGGGTGAGGGGTGATCGCGGACCTAATACCTTTTTAAAGCCTTATTTCTCGAGATCGACATCACTGATTACATAACTAGTGCTCGGAATCGTATCGATTCTTGCACTTCACTGTTCGGACGAGACCGACACGAGTTTTCGCTCTCTCCTCGCAACACAGGTGATAAACTGGCAGCACTCGTTGCACATACCCAAAGAGGCGAGCATATCGGCGGCTGCCGAGGACATCATCTACCGGCTGCTCACAAGTCCCGACGAGCGGATTGGTCGCGAGGGCGACGGCGACGGGATCAAATCGCATCCTTTCTTCTCGGAGATCGATTGGTCGACGGGGCTGCGCCGGCAGGCGGCGCCCTACATCCCGACAATCCGACACTCGACGGACACTTCCAACTTTGATCCCGTCGACCCCGACCGGCTGCGGCACAGCGACTCGAACTCCGGCGACGAGAAGGAGAAGAAGAAGGCGAACAGCGACTGGAACCACGAGAACGGCAAGTATCCCGAGCACGCGTTCATCGAGTTCACGTTCCGGCGCTTCTTCGACGATGGCGGACACCTGCTGTTCCCGATGTCGGCGACGATACTCGAGCAGCCCGGCCTCGAGGAGCTGGGCAGTGACTTCGGGGAGAACGGCGCGCAGGGAGGAGATAGGCAAGACTCGCAGAACCCAGTGTATGTATAGGGGATGTAGTTGTTGTTGGCAGCTGAGGTGTTGCAGCGAAGTCGAAACAGAATGCAGACGTGTGTGTGTTCTTTTTTGCGCCTGCGTGGCAACGTGGTGGCGATCGGTCAGCGAGTGACCTAGTGCTTGTGATATTTCTTCAGTGTTGGAGTTACACTCATGAGAGTAGTAATCAGTAGTGCCATCTGATGGCAAGTGTCATGAAGTAATGCTAGATGCATAACTGCGCTATTTTCTTCTGTTTGTGAGCGAGAGACGAAGGTAACTATCAGAAATGACTTGATTGAACTTTATTCTACTTTTATAGTAGGTGGCAAAGCAGAGTATTTGCATTTAATTATGCCATGCTTTTGTATTTATGCAATTAGGATGCACTGCCGGTTGTCATATATAGCCGACTATCGTCTGACCAACAATGATTGATAATCTGAATTTATTTATTATTTTTTTGAAAAGCTTTAAAAACTTGTACAAAATTCAAAAAAAAAGTTAACTATATTTTGTAATAATGAAATGAATCCCGTCGAGGTTGCGTTTATTTTTTACTATCTCCTGCGAGTTGAGCCAGTTGTAAGGGTAATATTGCAGGTTAATTTGAATATGCAAATTGTAGGGCAGCTTAATTAATAGTAGTGCTGTATAGAATTTTCTTAACATCGTTTTGATTGTCACCTCTAAGCAGTCTTGGAAATAAGTATGAGAACCCAGCCAGTCCCGATTTCGTAAATTTAAATTTCAACTATAACCTACAGTAAAATCCATAAAAATTAGTCAGTCAATCAAATATAAGAGGACAGGCTACTATTTCCAACATTGCACTTGAGTTTTTATCACTTTGTGCCTTCTACTAGGTGTGAGTGTATAGCATAGTAGCATTTTCATGGTTACTGTTTTGTGCTAAAACTATCTAGTAGGTATGAAAATTGTATCCACTATTTTTTGCCCTGGGTGCATTTCGTCCTGCGAGCGTTTCCAGGTATATACACGTTTGGTCAAGTGCAGTCCTGATTTGCTCTAAGTGACAACTTTTGTATTGGATGCCTGGAACAACTATAATCTGATATATAGTGTAAGCTACGCTGTATTACTATTTCCTTTTGTTCAGCTAGGTATAATACTGTAAGAAATTGACCTAGTCGAAAGAGCACCGAACACCCTTTCGCAGGTGCACACTGCGCATTTTGTATATCCGACCCCCTCCTATGACTTGCTTGTATATTGTTGAATAATGTGTGTATTTTAATTGTGAGCAATCGCTTGCATTCATGTACGCCTGTAGCGTAAGAGGAAAAGTGTAAAACGAAAGTAAGCAGTGGGTATAAATTGTTTGACACACCTTAGGTAGTAGACACGACGCGATAAAAGTGTCGTCTCAAATTTCTTTTGTAACCGATTTAAATGGGAAACCTATGTAAAATACAATCATTGAAAGGCAAGCGGGCAAAGATGGTGAGGTAGATTGTTCATTATGTAGTATTTATTTAACATTCGATTGTAAAGCCATGACAGTCCTACCCATTCTAAGAGATCGTCCACATTTGTGCCTTAGAGATGTGAATGTTTGTACCACAACATCCATCATGATGCAGGTAGATTTCTTTTCGGGTGGTGCTGCGTAAACGAGGAATCGTTCACCGTTATTTTACTTCAACATGTTTTTTATAGGAAAATGTACATGGAGGCTAATGTATGCTCCGTTACATGTGTGAGCTGTGGCAAATCGTATCTATATTGCCTTTGCAGGGATGAGAATTTTCCGTGGATCCGCGATTTTTGGTGTAGGGGAGTAAATTCGAGGAGAAAATTTGTGTGTGTGTGTGGGTGGAGGGGGGGGGTGCTTTAGCCAGTCTGGTCTCTTGTTTTGGCTCTTAGATTTTCTGTTCTGATCATCGGTGTCGCATTACGAGCGCTATCACAACATATTGCACCACAGAGCATCTATTTTCCACGATTTTCTTGTAGGGGTAATTGAAGGGGAAGTACCCTCCTCTAGTGCCCTCCCCAGAAAACGCCTGGTGCGTTTGTCATGAGTGCCTTCCGCACTCACATTCGACGGTCAGTATTTTCAGTTTTCTTTTCCTTGAGACATTCTCATCTCTGCTCTGGTACTGTATGTTTTGCAAAATCTTCACAGCGCAATGTGTAGCTTTCGCTATACCTGAGTGCATGGTAATAGCAGGAGTAAGATAATATAGATCTATATTATCTTACTCCTGGTAATAGTGTAACCGTATACAGTGTGGTTTATAAATAGGATGCTGCGTTGAAAAATATGCACGTAACGTGTTTACGTGACTGCGGGTAAAAACAACTGTGCCTTATTTTCTTTGCTGCGCAAACAATATATTTCCGTAAATAACGCTAGATCATGTTATTGCCGTCCATGTAGCCTATATAACTGTTGGTGTCTTGAAGATTCTCGGGCACATCAACGTAGATTTTGGAACCAAACACCCCAGTATAAGCGAACGGTTGTTTGGAACTGTGCGTTGTGGTACATGATAAACCAGTATTGGAATTTAAAGGTGTTAGTTTTGTATCAGGTGCTATAATAAAATTAAAAAAACCAAAATGTTTGCCATGTTCTGGCAAAAAGATGCCCTTCATTTTGTGCAGTTTCTTTGCAGACGAGATCAAATTGCTCTTGCAACGTTACTGCACCAAATTGTAAAAGGTATTTAGATAAATATCAATATAAATTTTTAACCGTTTCAATTAGCTTTTTAAATTGAAAATTTTTTAATCTGTAACCTGCAAACATATAAGCTAGTGGTTTATACAATAATGTTGTGCATTGCTTTGGGCAAAATGGTATGTTATACATGTGAAAGACCTAAATTCAATTGGCAAACCTACATTTCGTTACATTTTGTTTGACTATTAGCACTTTATGTGGCAATAGGTTAGCGTTCTAAAATGGATTCAAACCAGACATATTTCGTACATGTGGGGTATGTACTAAGAAACTGTTTTCTGGTTGCGGAAATTGTATAGCTTTTTTGGGATTTATTGTTGCTGTATATAATACAGGTTTATGCTGGTTGTTGGCAGTCGAAGATTTGTGTAAAGAGCATTTATTGAAATAGATTTGTAGTTGTATCATATTATTTTTATGGAAAGAACTTGTTGTTTTTTTATGTTTTAGAAAAGTATCAAAAACCGTCTAACAACTTACTAATAAAATAAATTACTACTAGTGTAAATATAGGTGTAATACACAACGTAAACGGACATTTTCTTTTTAGCAGTTCTGCTCACTCTTAAGCTAGCAGCACACTTCACCATTTTCGTTGCTCGTACAGGCAATTTTCGTGGTCGGCAATTTTTGTGGCCGTTGCCGCGTCACAGCACACTTCACCACAAGTTGCCACCACGAGCAATTTTCGTGGCGAGAAATCAAACTCGTGGTCACCACTAAATTTCCGTGGTGAGTGGTCGTTGCCGGCCCCGCACACTTGGCCATTTTTGTGGCGACCGCGAAAATTGCCTGTACGAGCAACGAAAATGGTGAAGTGTGCTTTCCGCTTAACAAACACACACTCACGCGCGCACGCAAGCCCACCGTATGCGCACGTAAGCGCATGCATTGTATTATTCTTTAGTAATTTCATAAAACGGAAAAATGCAATATTACACTGACATAATAAATTTAGGAACTACCGGAAATTAGTAGTCATTGAAAGATATACAGACTACATTTCTTGATTGCGTTGATTTGTTCAATTTTGTTGTTGTGAAACCTGACGAAGGACACATATTCTCGAAATCTATACCAAATAAAAAAATGGACACCTTAAAAGTGACCTTATATTCTATTTCTATATTCATATATGTTCAGATCCCTCTCTCTCTATACGCGCACGCACATACAAACGCGCACACACGCACGCACACACCAGGAATAAATATTCCTTGCAATAATTCATAATTATTTACCCCTGATATAGATATAAATTGCTTTCCCTCTCTCTCTCTGTCTGTCTGTCTGCGTGCATGTCTGTCTGTCTGTCTCTCTCTCTTTCTCTCTCTCTCTCTCTCTCTCTCGCTCGCTTTCGCGTTCTCTCCTTCCCCCACTCTCTTATCGGTCCTCTCCTTTTTGCTCAGTAAGGTGTGGGCCTGAGCCTGGTCACCCCACCCCATTAAATCCGCCGATGACAGTTATGCCCGCGGGGACCTAGATTTGAAGTCAAGAAGATCCAAGACCTCTTCCCGTCACCGGTTATATTTTCTTGCTACTTTCACATTAATTGCTTCGCCCAAACTTCGGTATAAACTTTCCTACTGTCTCTTGCTGTTTGTATCTCTTTATGTTTTTCTCAGTTACATATGATACATTATACCCGAATGACTTTTGCTCGGCAGTGAGCTACAGATACAAGATACAGAACTGCAAAATAACACAGGTGTAAGACACTACGTCACAGATAGATAGATAGATAGATGGATGGATGGATGCCGATGGAGGCATGGATGCTGCAAAAGTATCGACTGTAGTTTAGATTTTGAATCAGTAGTCATTTAGAATGAGTAACGTGTATGTTGCGTACGCACTGAAACCTTCAAGTATTTTTTACAGTGTGGCTATTAGTCCGCAAATGCAGACGTTATAACTCCGCTTTGCTAATCTGAGGGTGCGGGTTTATCAATTACGCGGGTACCATTACTGGGGTCTGCGTCGGCTCGGACTATGTGGCTATATGCCCGGCAGCCGGCATATATCTGACGGCTGCCGGGAACGGTCTTCGATTTCCTAAATGCCCGACAGTTTTTAATTTTCAGCGTTATCTCAAGACAAACAAGGGTTAGGGTTAGGAACTGCCGGGCATTTAGGAAATCGAAGACTCCCCGGCTGCCGGGCATATAGCCACAGCGTATTTTTTATTTTTAAAGTGTGACAGCTAGTGCTGATTTCAGGCTTGCTGTCTACGGCTGCCACCCGATGGCGAATTCCATCAATACTTGGCAGTGGTGCTACACTTTATAGATTCTAATATTTCACATTTGCTGTGGGCCTAATGCATCGGTGCGGCTTATAAGTGGAGAAGCTCGGTATACGCAGAGAGAGAGAGACAAGACGTGAATATATGCCTGAGCTGTACGTAAACCTATATAATAACGTTATAATTTATATACAGCTCAGTGGAAATTGAATAGAACTATATTATATTATCAGGAGTGTATTTATATTATACACTTCTGATATTATCAAGAGCGTATTAAGTATATACGCTCTTGATATTATACATCATGTATAATATATATCAATAATTGATATATATTAACTGATATATATAATTATTATATAACGTTGTCAAGTAGAGAGCAAGGCAACTCTTCCAAACTGCATGCAGCGCCCTCTTTCGCACACTCAATATACCACTGCCACAATCATAGAAATAGATAGATAACCTAAATAGATAACCTAACCTAATAGATAGGTTATCTATCTATTTCTATGGCCACAATGCTAGCACTATTTTTCAAGTGGGCGAGCTCCGGGAATCCAGATGAGACGGATACTAGAGAAGCG